>NC_142871.1:80791625-80943750 GCF_051225735.1 Oryctolagus cuniculus | reverse complement strand
AATCAATACACAATTCTTCTTAAGTGCTGAAACTTAACTGAAAAGTGATCACTGTTAAATATAAGAGTGGGAATAAGTGAGGGAAGAGATGTGCAATTCGGGACATGCTCAAGCTGACTTACCTCAAACGGTAGAGTTAGAAACATACCAGGGGATTCCAATTCAATCCCATCAAGGTGGCATGTACCAATGCCATCTCACTAGTCCCAGTGATCAATTTCTGTTCACAATTGATCGTAATGATAGGACTAAGAACCAAAGGGATCACATAAACAAGACTAGTGTCTGCAAATACTAGCTGATAGAATCAAAAAGGAAGAGAATGATCCAACATGGGAAGCGGGATACATAGCTGACTCATAGAATGGCAGATGTCCTAAACAGCACTCTGGCCTCAGAATCAGCCCTTAAGGCATGCGGATCCGGCTGAAAAGCCCATGAGAGTATTTCAGGCGTGGAAAGCCAAGACACTCTGGGGAAAAAAAAAAACAAAACACCACACCTAAATGAAAACCTAAAACCTACAACTTGAAAGATCTGTGAGATCCCAGTGGAAAGAACGGATCATCAAAGAAGGAGGTACCTTTCTCTGAAGGGAGGAGAGAACTTCCACTTTGACCATGGCCTTGTCTAAAAATTATCAGAGTTGGTGAACTCAGGGGGCTTCCATAGCCTTGGCAGCTCATGACAAGAACCTAGGTTGATTACTGATGCCATAAACAAGAGTGTCAATTTGTTAAGTCAACAACAGGAGTCACTGTGCACTTACTCCTCATGTAGGATCTTTGTCCTTAGTGTGCTGTACATTGAGATTTAATGCTATAACTAGTACTCAAACAGTATTTTTCACTTTATGTTTCTGTGTGGGAGCAAACTGTTGAAATCTTTACTTAATGTATGCGAAACTGATCTTCTGTATATAAAGAGAAACGAAAATGAATCTTGATGTGAATGGAAGGGGAGAGGGAGTGGGAAAGGGGAGGGTTGCGGGTGGGAGGGACGTTATGGGGGGAAGCCATTGTAATCCATAAGCTGTACTTTGGAAATTTATATTCATTAAATAAAAGTTTAAAAAAATAAATTTCATAGCCCTAGCATAAGCAGAAAAAAATTCATCAATTATTCTTCCCTGATGATAGGCTACTCAGTGACTTTGGTTTGCATTTTCCCTTCAGGTAACATAGGTGTGTTTCTCAAAGGGAGAATATATTTCTCATTTGTGGTCTTTATGGAAATTTGAGACATTGGTATTTTAAGATTTTCTTTTAAACAATTTTTTTAGTAAGCATGAGCTGTTTCATTGTACATATCCCAGTCTCTGCTGCATTTATTGGTGAATTTAAGGGCAGTCTTTAAGTCTCTGATTGTAGCTGGCATGTATAGTATATTTTGTCTTATTCATACAATAAATAAATATTTATTGAGACATTAGCATGTATATGAGCCTTTTCTAGATAGTTGAGGATGCAAAATTGGAAAGATGCAGAATATGGGTTTGAGATAGAAGGCAAAATTATTAATTTAATAAAATACAAATGAAAATTTAAATGAAAGTAAAAAGATATCTTATTAAACAGAAGATATCAACAAACAAAGTTCTCTCCTGCTGGAGAGATAGCATTTTGAATGATTCTAAAGCAGGGATGAGTGGGAGGGAGTGTTGAACTAGATTTGTGAATGTACAAATAGAAGATAGATGACAACCAGTTAGCTAAATACAGAGTTAAAGATATTCTAGTAAAATGAAAATAATTTTAATATTTTATAAATTTTAAAATTAATTAATTAAACAATTTAAGGTGAACAAATTCTATGTATTTCATTTATAAACATTTAGGAACATAGTGATACTTCCCACCATACCCTCCCTCTTGCCCACACTTCCACACTTCCTCCTTCCTCTCTTAGTCCCTCTGTTTCTTTTTACAATGATCTACTTTCAGCTTACTTTATACTCATAAGATTAACCCTACTAAGTAAAGAATTCAACAAATAGAAGAAAAACACTGCTACTCAACAGTAGAGACAAGGGCTGTATACAATCATTAAATCTCAAAATATCAGTTTTACTCCTATATTTTAAATTTTTGGTACTCTATTAGTAACCACAGACCAGGAAAACATAAGCTATTTGTTATTTGGGGACTAGCTTATTTCACCAAGTATAATTGTTTTCAGTGGCATCCATTTTTTTTTTTTTTTTTGGCAAAAGACATGATTTCATTCTTTTTTATGGCTGAGTAGTATTTCATTATGATGGGCATCCAGTTTGATTCCATATTATAGCTATTGTGAATTGAGCTGCAATAAAAATGGGGTACAGATAACTCTTTCATATGCTGATTTCATTTATTTTGGGTAAATTCCCAGGAATGGGATGGCTGGGTCCTATGGTAGATCTATTTTCAGATTTCTGTAGTATCTCGATTCTGTTTTCTACAATGGCTACTAGTTTACATTCCCACCAACATTGGATTAGGGTATCTTTTCCCCCAATTCTTTACCAGCATTTACTATTGTTGATTTCTGTATGGTACCCATTCTAACAGCTGAGGTGAAACCTCAGTGTGCTTTTTATTGGCATTTCCTTGATGGCTAGTGATCCTAGGCATTTGTCATGTGTTTGTTGTTCCTCTTTTGAAAAATGCATGTTGAAGTCTTTTACCCATTTCTTAGCTGGATTTTTTGTTTTGTTGTTGGTGAGTTACTTGAGCTCTTTATAGATTCTGGATGTTAATCCCTCATCAGTTTCATAGTTTGCAAATGTTTTCTCCCATTCTGTCGGTTGCCTCTTCACTCTGTTAAGTGTTTCCTTTACAGTGCAGAAACATCTTAGCTTGACGTAATCCTATTCATTGATTTTTGCTTTGTTATCCTATGGTTCTGGGGTCTTTTCCAGGAAATCTTTGCCTATGCAAATATCTTACAGAGTTTCCCCAATATTCTCCTCTAACAATTTGATGGTATCAGGTCATAGATTTAGATCCTTGATCCACTTTGAGTTGATTTTTGTATAAGGTGTAAAATAAGGGTCTTTTTCATACTTCTGCGTGTGGAGATCTAGTTTTCTCAGCACCATTTTTTGAAGACACTGCCCTTTTTCCAGGGATTGATTTTAGCTCCTTTGTCAAAGATGCATGGATTGATTTCTGGGATTTCTATTCTGTTCCGTTGGTCAGTATGTCTACTTTTGTGCCAGTACTAGTCTGTTTTGATTATAACTGCCCTGTAGTATTTCTTAAAATCTGGTATTGTAATGCTTTGTCTTTGTTTTTGTTGTTTAAAATTGCTTTAGCTATTCGGAGTTTCTGTGTTTACCTATTAATTTTAGCATTCTTTTTTCTAGATCTGAGAAGAATATTGTGTATTTTGATTGAAATTGCATTGAATTTGTAAATTTCTTTTGTTAGTATGGACATTTTTATGATATTATTCTTTGAATTCACAAGCATGGAAGATTTTTTACATTTTTTGTCTTCTATTTCTTTCTTTAATGTTTTATAATTTCCATTGTAGAGATATTTCACCTCCTTGGTAAATTTATTCCAATGTATTTAAATGTTTTTGTATCTATTTTGAATGTGATTGATGATAGAAGTTTTTTTCTCAACCATGGCATTGTCTGTGTATAAAAAGGCTATTGATTTTTGTGTGTTATTTTTATATCCTTAATAATCATCAAATCATTCATAAAAGTTTATATTCTTACACAACTATGCTTTCATATAGCTATGATTTGAATCCATTTCTGAAAGACCAAAGCATCCATAATTTTTCCATTACTTGATATCAATTTCTATTTTATACTGCTTTTAATATTAAGTATTATTCTAAATAACAAAAGGAACCAAAACACAACTGAACAAGTTTGCTTATTCTTTGTTGTCCCTTTAAGTCAGCACCATACTCCTTTCTCCTCCCTCCTCTCCTTCTTCCTTCCTTCCTTGTCTTTTTTCTCCTACTCTCCCTCCCTCCTTTCTTCCTTCCTCTCCTTATATTTCATTAAGCACATACTAGGTTTCAGGGACCACATAAATGAGGAGAAGTGAAGGAAACACTGAAACTATCTGCAGGTTATTTCCAAGTATAGGTTGGACAACAGAAACCTTCAGTTTCCTTTATCGTTTTGTGGGGGGCTGGGTGGGTGGGTGGGTGTGTTTCTCAGCCAATCTTATACTTAACTCTTTCTGGTTTAGTTCTATGTCTCCTTATTCTGTGATGTTGTTTTTGTCCTAATGCCACATATATTTCATGAAATTATGTACATTAGAGTTCCTTATGAGTTCCTTAGGGGTTATTTGGTGTTTTGTTTTCACTGAACCTATTTTATTCTTAACTGGAATCATTTGTCACTAGTCTGGACTTTTAGAAGATATAATACATTTCTCTTTTTTCTGTATTGCTATTTTATTTTTTTTTAATTTTTAAAATTTGTTTTTGACAGGCAGAGTTAGACAATGAGAGAGAGAGAGACAGAGAGAAAAGTCTTCCTTTTTCTGTTGGTTCACAACCCAGGTGGCTGCTACAGCTGGTGTGTAGCGGCCGGTGCACTGCGCTGATCTGAAGCCAGGAGCCAGGTGCTTCTCCTGGTCTCCCATGTGGGTGCAGGGCCCAAGGATTTGGGCCATCCTCCGCTGCACTCCCGGCCACAGCAGAGAGCTGGCTTGGAAGAGGGGCAACTGGCACAGAATCCGGCGCCCCAACTGGGACTAGAACCTGGGGTGCCGGTGCCGCAGGCGGAAGATTAGCCTAGTGAGCCATGGCACTGACCTGTACTGCTATTTTAAAAATTACTATTTTAAAATTTTATGTCTGTGGTTAAGATGCCACTTAGGATGCCAGCATCACATGTTGGAGCACCTGGGTTTGAGTCCTGGCTATGCTTCTGATTTCGCTTCTTGTTAATGTGCATCTCCAGGAAGCAGCAGATGATGGCTCAGGTGTTGGGGTCCCTGACAGCCACATGAGTGACTCGAATGGAGTTCCCAGCTCCTGGCTCCAGCCTGATCCAGTCTTGGTTGTTGTGGGCATTTGGGGAATGAACCAACAGAGGGAAGATGTTCTCTGTCAGTTTCTGATTCTTTCTCTCTCTCTCTCTCTTTCTCTCTCTCTCTCTCTCTCTGCCTTTCAAATAAAAAATAATATTAAAAATGTCAAATGGAAGATATATTTTTCCTAGTTTTCACCTGTCGACTTTAGCAATCAGTTTTTCTTTTACAAAATTTGTTCAGAAGTAAGCAAAGTTTAGCAGTTCCCACATATTGTTTTTTCCTCTCTTGAGAAATACAAATTTCAACCAAGTAGATATGCTCTACTTTTTCAGGATTAGCCTTCGTTTTACCTTGGATTTCCTGAAAATGTTTGGAGAAGGAGGATTACATGCTGTGGTCTTGTTGAGGAGAAATTTCCTAAGGTACTCTTACACACAAGTGAAGAAGGCACAACTCCCTCCCCCAATAATTTGATTGCAACTGAGGCTCAGACAATATTCCAGAGGAAATGGGAACTTTGAAGGCCTTAAAATTGCCCTGAAGACACGCAAAGGGGCCAGGTCTTTGTACCGCAGCATCCAATAGTCCTCATCCACCAGCTGCACCAGGGAAAGGCTCATAATCCCGGAGAAGTTTTCCTGACTGCTAAGTGCAGCTTCCAGGGAGGGTCCAGCTGTGAGTCAGCAGAGGACCTGAAGAGAGGCTGTGGATGGAGCACTACAAATTTCACTTCAATCTTTAAGTGGGACCCCTAAGATTTTCATTCACACCAAAGTAATAGCGGTATCTGTCTTGAAAGAACAACAACATTTTGAGTTCTCATGGATTTATATTTGTTATTTCATTAGATAAATCCTTCCCAAATGCAAACTTTTTCTATAGATTCCTAACTTGCCAAAACTAATTTCTCCAAATCTTCAAATGTTTTGGGAATATTTTTTCTTGTTTTTCATACGTCTTTTAATCATGCAGGATGCTATGTATCTTTAGTATAACTAGTACATCTTTTATACCTGATACTTTTAAATAACCTTGTCCTATTCCCATATAAGTAAGGAGTATTGGCGATTTTTTTATATAGACCAAAAGTACATGTGTGTTAACACATTTAACAAGAAAATTAACTGCCAGCTCCTTCTACCACCAGTCAGCAGATGTGGGGGTAGAAACCAGCTGAAGTCTGGGCTGAAAGCAAGAGACAGACTCGAATTCCATCCTTTATTGATTTACATATTTGTCAGAAAACACTAATATTTTAAGGCAGTTTCTCTTAAAGTAGAGGAAAGATTTTTATATCTGCCTTTCATAGTTATTCTAAAGCTGAAATTACATAATGTATTGTGCTCTAAAATTATAAATTGTTATGTACAAGATACATATTATTTAATTTTCAAGCTGAGTACTATAATCAAGTATTAGCAAAACTACAAGTTTCTGGATCAGGTAGCCATAGGCCAGCAATTAGTGAGGCTGGGAAAGTGAGCTTTAGACCCTTTAGTGGGAGAGAACCCTGCCCAGTAAGAGAAAGGTAAGAGGAGGTGAGAGGCAGTGGCTACTAGGTAGGCAACTTGGAATGTCTGTCACAAGGGGTAAAAACAGGTACTAGGGAGCATAGAATAAGCAACTAGCACCACACCTGCAAGGGAGTATCCCTTAAGAAAGTATAGATTGCCAGATGGTCAAGAGCAGAGTGAGAAATGTGAGGGCATGCTCCAGAGATAGGCTGGAGGCTGAGCAAGGTCGAACAAGGAAGCAATCAAAACGATGTCCGATATAGCCAGGAAAGTACAGGGACTAAGGACTGAGCCCAAATCAGCATTCCAGGGCATGGTAAGAAGTTGACATTAAGAGAAATGGAAAGCTACTGAAGGGATTCAAGCAGGGGCTGAGACTGAGGTAGAAACGTGGGCAAGGCATCAACAGATTATTTCATCTCTGTAGGAAGCAGTAGGGGGCAGTGTTTATTACTGTTGTTGTCATATTTTGGGGGGAGGGGTAGTTTTGCAATCAGGAGAAGGGAAGTGGGGAAGTGGAGAGGTTTGGGAAGGGAGTGAAGAGTATAGAACAAATGTCAGATATTATTCAGGGTCAACAAACAACAGCCTATAGCATAATCCATCCCTCTGCCTATTTGCATATGGTCCCCAGGCCAAGAATAGTTTTTGAACTTTTATTTTTTTAGGATTTATTTATTTAATTGAAAGTCAGAATTATAGATAGGGAGAGGCAGAAAGAAAGGTCTTGCATCTGCTGGTTCACTCCCCAGATGGCCCCATCAGCTGGCCAGGGCAGGGCCAGGAGGCAGAAACCCAAGGATTTGGGCCGTCTTCTGCTTTCTCAAGTGCATTAGTGGGGATCTGGATAGGAAATACAGCAGATAAGATTTGAATGGGCTCTTGCTTGGGGTGCTAGCATCATAGTCAGTGACTCACCTTATTGTACCCCAATGTCAGCCCCAGTTTTTACACTTCTAAGTTTTAAAGAGAATTCCAAGAAGAAGGAGAATTGTGAATTGTGAAAGTCATGTGAAATGCAAATATCAGGACCCATGGATAAGGGTTTTTTGGAACCTTGCCATGGTCATTGGTTTACATATGAGTATTACATGACTATGTTCACCTAACAGGCAGAGAGATTATACCAGGGACCTTATAGCCTGCAGAGCCTCAAATATTTACTCATTGGCCATTTACAGAAAATATTTGACACATATTTTAACATTTCCAAGTATTGCTAAGTTTCACAAATATAAGAACCCCTGGGAAACAGGGAAAAGGAGCCAACTCTCATACTTAGAACATTAGCTTCTAGGCTGAAGAGTGCACTTATTTCTGGAGGTACTAAAGTAAGTAAAATGTACAATCTCTGTTCTAACACTCTGATGGGAGAGGCAGAAATTCAGAAACTATCTATACACACCAAAATGTATATTTTAAAAGAATCATAGCAGAAAGAGGGTGCTGTGATTTAACATAATTCCTCCTCTAGTCAAAGGGAAGGCCCCTTTGAGGATGTGACATTTAAGTTAAAGAATGGTGTATGAAAAGCCCAGGCAAAACTTTCAGGCAGAAGGAAGAACCAATGCAGGCAGGGCTGATCTAGGCACTAGGTGTGTTCAAGGAGCCGAAAGAAGGTCCATGGGGCCAAGGCATAGGGAATAACCGAGGCTAGGTAGGGACTGGGTCAGGCAGCATTTTGTAGAGGAAACATTAAAGATGTTGAGAATACAATGAGAAAGCTTGGGATGGTTTTGAAAGAGTAACATGCCTGGATGTACTTTTTTAAAAGAACTCTCTGATCTCCTCCTTCTAAAGAGTAGACAACTACGGCCATACCTGGGGTGGTGGGGGAGTTTTGTGGGCACATGGAGGATAGAAAAAGATAGTGTGAGATTTGACCGCTGAAGGGAAGACTGTGACAGAGAAAAGGAGGTTAAGTGGAAGGAAATGGACAATGCTTACGAACAGGAAAAGGCTTCCCGGATATAGAGGTGAGATGGGTCCTTTTGGCCATGAAGAGAGGATGGGGAGAAGGACTACAGGGTAACTTGTTAATTCTGAAGTCCATTCCTTCTTCTGTATTCAATTCTACTTAAGAAGACATATCCTTCAGCTTCTTATCAATGAAGTCAAAGGTTTGAGGAGGTCAGCAAGCAGCCAAAATTCTTTTCACCAATATCAGGTTTATTGAAGCGTGTGTTAACCTCAATCATAACACCTGTTATCTCTCTCCTCACTTGTCCTCTTGTTCTTCCTTCTCTTAGACTCTGGTTCCTGCTTCAAGCCTTCAGGATAATCCACTCCTATCGTGGCTCTCTGCAAATATTCTCAACCATTTTGTTACTCTCCTACTCTTCTCATTCTCTTGTCTCCTACCTTTTTTATTTTCCTATTTACTTTCTCTAATGGATTGCTCCTTAGGTTTTGCCTTCTCGCCCTCTTTCTTTGTCCCTATCTTCCCCATGTTTGCTCTCTGCTTCTCTGTTTCTCCCTGCACCTTCTCCCTGTGTCTCCATATTCTGATTATACCTGTTGTATCCTCTTTTCTCTTCTACTGATAGCTCTAGCTATGGGATACCAGAAGAAAAACAAACATGTAGTAAATATATACAGGGGCCGATGTTGTGGCATAGCGAGTAAAGCCACCACCTGCAGTGCCAGCACCCCATTTGGGCTCCAGCTTGAGTACCGGCTGCTCCATTTCCAATCCAGCTCTCTGCTATGGCCTGGGAAAGCAGTAGAAGATGGCCCAAGTCCTTGGACCCCTGAACCTGCGTGGGAGACCCAGTAGAAACTCTTTGCTCCTGGCTTCAGATCAGCCCAGTTCAGACTGTTGCAGCCATTTGAGGAGTAAAACAGTGAATGGAAGACTTCACTTTCTCTACCTCTGCCTGTCTGTAACTCTGCCTTTCAAATAAATATATAACTCTTTTTTTTAAAAAAAAGTAAATATATACAGCCTATCTCATATACACAAATAGGTTGAATTCTAAGTGGAATTTTATTGACTCCCATTTTAATAAAATATTTTTCATATTTTGGTTTCTTCATTTCTCCTATATACTCTCTTCCCAAGAAATGCAAAGGATTCTGGATTTCACGTTTCCATTTTAGTAATGTAACAAGAAGTTTGTTTTTCAGTTACGTGTTTACATTGTTTGTGTTTTACATCTGTGCTTAGCCAGGATATTATCCTCCACCATCAAAGCAAGAAGGGTTAGCTTCATACTGATTTTTTTATGAAGAAAAATTTTCCAAATCTACTAAATTAGCCAAATTTTTTTCTCAAGTGATTACAATTAGAGTACTTCTGTAGTGGGATTATTTTGTTATTCCTTGTTTGTCTCTGAACTCTCCATGAAGAACTCATTTCCCCTTCTGTAAGGAACACCTGGGGCTAATCGCGAGCTGTGATTAGAATTCTGCATGGGAGCCAGGTGAACCAGGCAAGATAGTTACTTTATAACTAATTCAGATGGCAAAAGGAAGATATTTCAGACATACAAAGGTTTCTGTCACCTTCAGGGACTAGCAGATTGAAGCTGAGTTGCTTCTCTATTCTTACTTCTTACTTCTGAATTTGGCTTTGTAATATGACTGTATTTCTGTGATGTGTCCTTTGATTACCTCTCCTGAGATTCTATTTTCAATCACATCCTGACAATCTAACTCTAACTGCTTGTCCATCAGCTCTGCACTTCCAAACCCTAGACCAAGGCCTGACTTAATATCACCCTGTCATAGTGATCCACTGCCCTAGAACATTCCATTGACACTTGGTATATAGATATGAATATGCAGCTGCCACATCAGTATCCAAGATGTCAGTAGACAGAGTACAATTGCGGTCCCATATATTTTGTTGCTCAGATTCTGATCCATGGCTCTAATCCCTCACATAATTGACTTCAGTAGGCCCAGACTTTTATGGTATCTACTCTGTGAAATATCCACTCGATGAAATATCTCCTCTACATTCTACAGAAGCAAACAAATGATTATGGGTCCTCCAATCTCATCAGTTTTAAGAGGAACCAATCCAAGTGGCAAATCATTTCCTGTTGCTATTGCTGGTACCATCACTTCTGTTTGAGCTGGATCCCAGTTAACGGCAACAGAGCTGAAGCTCTACTTCTTGGCACCGTTGTTACAAATGTTGGAAGGAATAATGCCCCCCTAGTATAATGCTCAACAAGGTAAATGCATGAAGGATTTCATTTCCAAGCTGAGTTCCAAACTGTTACAGGATTTAGTACCATTTCTTCTCCAATTATAGAATTACAGCCATTTCCCAAGAGAAGAAAAGTTCTCAGAGTTGATGGATCTGAACAAATGTTACTATTGCCCCATTGATGGCTTTTGTGTATGTTAGCTTTACTGGACTGAACTACAGCTTCTAGAATTCCGTTTCTAGTATGCTTCTAGATAGGATGGACTGTTAAGTTGGAGGGAGGCGGTGACTGTTTTATGGCATTCGCTTATCCCTGTTATTCAAACACTAATATTGGTACTGTTGTGAAGGAATTCTACCATATAATTGTAGTAATAAATCAGTTATTTTAAGTGAATATACAGGAGATTATCACTAAGGGGGCTGATTTGTTTAGTTTTTTTTTTTTTTTTTTTTTTTTTTTTTTGCCTAGAGAAGGATTGGACCTTCCCTGAGACAGGCTTTTGGAACTGTACCTACAATTTCTCTCCTTTTCCTGGATCTTCCTTCCTGACTGAGCCTATGAACAACAAGCTTCAGCTTACCTTCCTGGGATGTCAATTTGCTTGCAATCTTTCTTTACTGATTGCTGACCCTACAGAATTCAGACGTTGTTAGCCAGACCCCCAAGTTTCATTGGTTGTACATGTTCAAGTGTTCACTAGTTCTGCTTCTCTAACTGTGCTGTGACAGATACAAGCTTCTACAAACCACCTCTCTCCTATTCTGCTTTAACGATTTATTTATTAATTTGAATGTCAGAGTTACAGAAAGAGAAGGGGAGACAGAGAGAGACTTTGATCTGTTGGTTCACTTCCCAGATGGCCTCAGTTGCTGGGGCTGCGCCAGACCAAAGCCAGGAGATTCACCCAGGTCTCTCACATGGGTAGTAGGGGTGGAAACATTTGGACCATCTTCTGATGCTTTTCCCAGGCCATTAGCAGAGAACTGGATTGAAAATGGAACATCTGTTACAGGAACAATTGCCCATTTGGGACGTTGGTCTCTCAGATGGCAGCTTACATGCTGTTCCATAGTACCATCCTTATGTCTCTTCTCTTTGATCCCATTGCAGAATTTGGGTAATGAAGACAAATGCTGTCCTTATAGTGACTCCTTCCTCGGGGGCAGCCATCATCTTACCTGAACAGTCTTCCCAAGATTTTGTCCCCACCTAGTCACCTCATCTAAATCTTGGTGGTGAGCACAGTTCAAGTAAATTTTCAAAGCACACCTCAGTCCAATATAAATAGACACACTTTGGGAGGGATATTACCCAATGCCACCAAATCAAAATAATAATGTGGGGCTTCACAGAGATTTGAAAATTCTTGCATCACAGGGGATTTTCTTTTCTGTGATTTGATTACAAAGCAATTTGGGAAAATTACTTCTTTGCATAGATTTTTTTGTTACTTGATCCCAACGGATCAAGAATATAAATGAAGAAGATCCATAAATAATTGCTTTAGAAGAAACCAAAAAATCTGTTAGAGTGGCCAGAAGAATAGGTGCATTTTTCATGGGGTCAAATGCCATTGAAAGAAAATAAAGGCAAAAAGAACTTCATCCCTTATAAGTAGCTAATCTTTGCTATTTTCTTGAATCACACTGATTCCCAATCATGATTTGTGAATTGTTGCTGTTAACCCAAATTTTGCCAATGCCAGTACAAAGTATGTTCCAGTTACTCACTTGTTTTTGTGTAACCCTAGCTCCATCAAAACAAATTCCATGCCCTATGCAATTAATGTCTTCATTACCATCCTCAGAAGTGAAGAGTTAAACTCACTAGGGAGCAGTAATGGTAATATGTCCTGGGAGAGATTCATTTGGCCCCAGCTGTCCATTTTATTCTCAGTGCTAAATGTGTTAATATACATAGACTATCATTTACATAGCAAGTGGCTATGCCAGATGAATTATTTATTGTGTGACAACTACCTAATACCCAGTGTACTATCAAATGCAAAGCCATTTCTCATTTGACCTGTAGGTAAATTTGCATTATAGAATTCATTACGTTTATGTATAAGTCACATTGAAGTTATGTGCAGCTCTCTCTCAGAGAAGCTGCAGGTTACCTCTGCTTTGATTTAATTGCCACTCTCCTTGTATGGCAAAGAAGCCTGCTTTTGGAATAGAAGAATTGCAGGGACCCCAGCCAGACAGCATGTGAAAAGCCTCTCCTTTGATGCAGAGACTAAGGTGAGAGAGAAAGACAAGCCCAAATTTAATTAAAATGTTATGAGAGCTAGAAACCGGCACATGAGACAAAGTAAAGGGGAGCAGGGTTTGTGCCTCCTGAAGTGTGTATGCTGCCAGGGATCACCAAGGTAATAAAATTCAAGCTGCTTTCCCCAGGCAGTGGGTGACCCCATCCTCTGCAGAGAGCCATGTATTTACATTCAGAGAGAATGGGGAGGAAGTCTTCTTGAATAAGAAATTGCCTCATTTCCAATTTATTCTTCAGTCTCCAGAATGTAATTTAATTCATCTTTGCAGTTTTCACGTGGCTTTCTGACTATTCGTCTCTGGATTATCTTTGCAACCTCTAATAATATGGTTCAATAGGGAGATTGGTGCCTCTGAACATAATAGTGCTAAGACTAGTTCCCTGATGGGCCAGATAGCAAGCTAATTACCCAAAGTGTTGGGGAACCAGAGCTGTAGGGACTGGAAATTTCTGGTATTGAAATGAGTGATGGAGAGCCTTCAGAGGCCTGAAACTTTAGATATCCTCCCCATTAGATTCTTAGTCAGCCGCTCGGGGCTCTGCCAAATTGGATGGCCTCAAGATTTGCTTTGCTTGTGAGATTTTTTGTTACTTCCCAATTCCAGCTGGACTGCAAATACTGCAAGAAAATCCTTTCTTATTATTGGTATTTTGGTCCTTCTATTTCCCATCTCACCTGGAAACAGGCAGTGCAGAGGAGTGAGAAAATGAAAAGAACAATGGAAAAAGTAATAGAATTGCACTGAACCCTCAAAGAGATTTGCTTTGAATTCCACATGAAGATTGAGGCACCCACAAACTTCACCTAAGTCAATCCAGGTGTACCTGTTCCTCTAAATGTATGTTCAGAGCTGCTCATTCCTAGGGAAAAGACATTTTTGATAATAAATCTGTTGGAATATCCGTAACATTGCAAAGCTTTGTTGTTTTTTCTCATCTGATACCTACCCACCTGAACTAGATGTATTTTTCTTTAGTAAATGAAAAACTTGGAATTAAAGATTCATATTATGAAGTTGATGCTGTGGCACAGCAAGTTAAAGCCTGGCATCCCATATAGGCACCTGTTCGAGCCCCAGTCTCCACTTCTGATCCAGCTCCCTGCTAATGTGCCTGAGAAAGCAGAGGAGGATGGATCAAGTCCTTGGGCCCCTGAATGCATGTGGGAGACCTGGAAGAAGCTCCTGGCTTCTAGTTGCAGATTAGTTTGGTTCTGGCCATTGCAACCATTTAGGAAGTGAACCAGAGGGATGAGAGATCTCTCCTCTCTCTCTCTATCTCTCTCTCTTTGTCTCTACCTCTCTCTGTCACTACATTTTTCAAATTAAAAAAAAAAAAGATTCATATTATAGTCTAATCCCTTACAACACAGAGTGTAGTCTGGGGACAGATAGTATCAGCACTATCTGGAACTTCTTAGAGAGTGTCACACCTCATACCTATTGAATCAGAATGTAAATTTTTACAAGATCCATAGTTTATTTATAGCCCTTTAATATTTAGGACTCTCTAATCTAATCCACTGATCTCTGGCCATTTACATTTTTTTCCTACAGTGGATCATGTCTTCACATAGTTTAGATGAGGCTTAGACAAGGAAGGGGCTGGCCTGAGATGGATGTTGAAGCTCTCAGGCTGTCTGCCTCCCATTCCCTCTGCAAGTCTACGTTACCGTGGGCACTACAGAATACAGTACAAAAACACTAAGCCAATTGCTCCATTTCATTGTTCACTAAGAGACCGAGGCTCTGGGGGCCTAGGAGAGGTTAAATAGCTTGCTTGAAGTCACAGAGCTTTTTGGTAGTAATACTGGGTCTATAAGCCAGGTGGTCAGACTCCTAGTTCCGTTCTCTTTTCATACTGCTTGGTTTTGACACCTAGGATTTGCAATAAGCCTTTGAACAAAAAAATAAGCTGTGTCTGAGACTGAAGTTATTATCCAGGCTTTGCCACTCCCTGGACAGTGAAAGGCATTTAAACACCTGTCCTTGTTTAAGAGTGAATTAGTGCATTATGTGTTTATAGCTCTAATAATTGCACTCTGTGCATACTATTAAATTTATAGAACAAACCTGAGGTTGAACACGCATTTCTAGTTTTGATTATACATGTTTACTTAAAGGATGGCTTTGATTCAGTGCTATGAAATCAATTCCAAGCCACCAGGGAGAGTACATCCAAGCTATTTACCCTTTGGGTCTGAAAGATTTGAAAGGCCTTGGATAGTGCTGTAGACTGAATGTTTGTGTCCCTGAAATTTCGTGTTTTTTTTTTTTTTTTAGCTTAAATGCCCAGTGGGTTGGCATTTGGAGATGTGAGTTATCTGGGAGAGATGAGGACTTTGAGGGTGGGTCCCTCAAGAAGGAATCAGTGCCCAAGTAAGAAGAGATCCTGGAGACCCTACTCTGTCTTTCACAATGTGTGTATATGCATTAACTTTCAGACCCAGAACTATCTTTTCAAAACTCACCGTGACAGATTGCAAGAAAGGACCCCCCATTCCTCCTATCAGTTCATATAGACCCTTTGAAAATTACTTTTCTGTTCCTCGTGTCTGAAGGTAAAGTATATCTTGCTACTATTTTTTTGGCCTTGGGTCTTGCCTTGACGTCTAGAACATGGCAGAAGCGACAGTGTGAGATTTTTGATTGTAGATATAAAGTTGACATGTAAGGAAGCCTGGGCTGTCCCCATAGGATTAGACATTTGTGGGCAACAGCAACAACCACTGGACACATGGGTGAAGCCATCTAGGACCATATAGATGATGAGATTGTGCCACATGAATGATCTCAAGTGAGACCAGTGAAAGAATTACTCAAATGAGCTAAGCCAAAATTTAGGGCCCCAAACTCAGGAAATAATACATACTTATTGTTTTAAACCACTATTTATACTACCATGTAATAGAAAATTGATATGCCTATGCACTTTCTACTTCCTAGTTGATGAATACATGGCTGAGAGATTACCATTGTGCGAAACAATTCTCTAAGATCTTTACAAGCATGCATTAAGGTGGTAATATCTTTTCATTATTTAACTTCCCATGGTCATATATCTAAGTGCCTAAGTGGATACACCTCAGAGAAGCACTCTTAACCACTAGCTTAGAGTTTAAGGAAAGGGACTGCAGTGCAGTGTGTCAATTGAAAGGAGATGGAGGAAGTTATAGGGACCTTTTATGGAGCTGATGAATTAAGGGATTATGCTAAACAGAATAATGCCTCCTCCACAGTTGTCCACATCCTAATCCCTGAAGTCTATGATTATGTTACATTATATGACAAAAGAGAATTAAAATTATAGAAGGAATTATGGTTGCTATATTAGTTTTCTTCAGCTGCTATAAGAAATTACCAGGTATCTGGTAACATAAAACAAGAGAAATTCACTGTCTCATATTTCTGGAGGCCAGAATTTTGAATCAGTTTCCCTGGGCTGAAACCAAAGTGTCAACAGTGCTGTGCTTTTTCTGATGTCTCAAGGACAGTCTGTCCTTGCTTCTTTTAGCTTCTGTTGGCAGCCAGAGTTTTTTTGGCTTGTGGCCACATCACTTCTGTCTCTGCCTCCATGTTCATGTTGACTTCTCTTTTGTACATATCACCCTCTAACTCCCTTTCAGAAGAATGCTGTGATAACATTTAGATTTATCTTGATAATCCAGGATAATCCTCTCATTTTAAGACTCTTGATTTATTCACATACTTTTTTTTTTCTTCCCCACATGAGGTAGCACTTACAGGTTCCAGGGATCTGTAAGAGGAACTCTTCAGGGGGCCATTATTCAGCATGCCACAATTACTAACCACCTGACATTGAGATGGAGAGAATATCCCGGATTATCTAGATAAACCCAAGTGTCCATAAAAATGGAAGAAGAATGAAGAAGAAACAAGTCATGGGCAGAGGTGACTACAGAAGAAATCCACAGAGAGATGCTATGTTACAGGTTTTGAAGATAGAGCAAGGGGTCATGAGCTAGGGAGTGTTAGCAACTACTAAAAAGTAGAAGAAGAAAAGAAAAGGATTCCCTCAGAGCCTCCAGAAAGGAATGCAACCCTGTAGGCATCATGATTTTCATTCAGTGAGATTTACATTGGGTCTGTAAACTATGAAACTATATGATAGTAAAATTTTACTCTTTTCAGTAACTGTGTGTGTGTGTCTCTAACAGGAAAAAGTCAGACTACTTTTAAAAATTGTTTATATTTGAAAAGCAGAGAAGCATAGAGATAAATGAAAACAAACATGTACACACACACACACACACAGAGAGAGAGAGAGAGAAGACAGAGAGAGAGAGAGACTGTAAAGATATTGCCTGCAACACTGGTGTCCCATGGAGTTGCCAGTTCATGTCCCCTGCTGCTCCACTTCTGATCCAGCACCCTGCTAATGGTGTGGGGAAAGGAGTGGAAAATGGCCCATGTGCTTGTAACCCTGAGCTCATGTGGGAGACCTGAAAAAAGCTCCTGGCTCCTGGCTTCAGCCTGGCCCAGGGCTGGCCACTGGGCCATCTGGGGAGTGAAGGAGCAGATAGAAGATCTTATCTCTCTCTAACTCTGACTTTCAAAACAAAGTCTTTAAAAAGAAGAGGAAAAGACAGATTCTTGGTATATACTTTGTAAATTTCTTGCAGTCTTTGAGTTAAAGAAAATCTGATTCCACACCCCCCCACCCCATATTTTCTTCTTTTGTCAACAGCATCGAGGAGAAAAAAAAAGACTTACAGAGAAAAAAGAAAAGAAAAGAAAAGGCTAGCTATGGGGGCAGGGAGGTTTATATTTAAATATTAATTCAAGTTAACTTCAGGCCTCCCTAAAATTTCACATGTTCTTTAGAGGCAGATCCAGAGGCTTCTTAACTCTACTCTCTGCTTTCTTATCAATGCATAATTGATGTCCATCAGATGCCAATATGCCTACAGAAATAAGCTCCAGAAAATTAATTCCATTCTCAGTGAAGTGCCACTCATTTGCCTTTTTAGTTATGGATCTGCCTGCTTTGTTTTGCTCCATGACTGAGTTCTGTCCAATCACTTTCAATAACGAGGGTGGGCTTGGGTCCTTGCTTCCTTTGATAGAAGCCTTTCAGACCCAGACTCTGGTTCTCATTTTTTCTGAGCTCTGGCTTCAACACCAGGAACCCCTGAGGCCTGATGTTGGTCAGACACTGACTCCAATTATTTTCTGTGCAAATTGCTTGACCCTTCAGCTTTGATTCTCCCTTTCACAAACTAAGGATATAATCACTTCTCTTATCTCACAAGGCTCCTCAGGAAACATTAAAGAGCTTTGAATATGAAAACCACTATATACCTGTGAAGGAGTGCTACGAACTCATCATTTTCCATCCAATTTGTGGATAATATCGGGTGCAATGTTCCCCAGGAAAGCTAGTTAAGACGCAGCAATCTTTGCCAGGTCTGTGGTCTGTTCTGCTGTTTCTGAGGCAACCTGCAGCACACGACAAGCATCAGCCCATTTGCTCCTATGGAATGTTTTTCATGGCTGTTTGCAGGTGAAGTCCTTGCAGAATTGCTGAGCCTCTAAAAATTTTCCCTTCACTTAATCTACTTGAATGGAACCTTGCTGCCTACATTTGCACACATCACCAGAGGAGCACTGTAAAATACACTCAGTCCTCCATCCCACCTGGGTGGAGCAGGGGGAAGGAGAAAATTAAGTGGTTTTCAGTGATGTCTGAGCTCAGAAGGAGAATGGGTATTTTTAGGATTAAAGTAAACAAGTGTTATACTTGCAGTACTTTAGGCACCTTCAAATTGCACATCATTTTTGATTTTCTTGTCTAGATAAGGTCAGCATGAGACTCCACAGGTGCTTGTGCACTTGACCTCATCAATTATGGCAAGATAACAGTGAAGCATTTCATAGATTTGTGCCTTTTCTTTTCTCTCTATACCCTAGGACCAGAGAGGCTGATTATAAATGCATAAACATTTATTTATTTTCCTAGATCATGAATCCCATCCAAATCAGCTGGCTTGATTTACACGTAAGCAGCTCCTACCCCTTTGCTTCTGCCCACATCTGCTCCACCCATTCTTTTTTTTTAACTTTTATTTAATGAATATAAATTTCCAAAGTACAGCTTATGGATTACAATGGCTTCCCCCCCATACCGTCCCTCCCAACCACAACCCTCCCCTTTCCCACTCCCTCTCCCCTTCCATTCACATCAAGATTCATTTTCGATTATCTTAATATACAGAAGATCAGCTTAGTATACATTAAGTATGGATTTCAACAGTTTGCTCCCACACAGAAACATAAAGTGAAAAATAATAGATGATTTTTTAAATGATGATGAAATCAGATCAGACCTATTGTCATGTTTAATCCCAGTGAGAGTCAAGTTGGGAATTGATAATTTCTTTCTTTCTTTTTTTTTTTTTTTACAGAAGATCAGTTTAGTATGCATTAAGTAAAGATTTCAACAGTTTGCACCCCCATAGAAACACAAAGTGAAATATACTGTTTGAGTACTCGTTATAGCATTAAATCTCAATGTACAGCACATTAAGGATAGAGATCCTACATGAGGAGTAAGTGCACAGTGACTCCTGTTGTTGACTTTACCAATTGACACTCCTGTCTATGGCATCAGTAATCTCCCTATGCACCAGTCATGAGTTTCCAAGGCTATGGAAGCCCTCTGAGTTCTCCAACTCTTATCTTGCTTAGACAAGGTCATAGTCAAAGTGGAGGTTCTCTCCTCCCTTCAGAGAAAGGTACCTCCTTCTTTGAAGACCTGTTCTTTCCACTGGGATCTCACTCACAGAGATCTTTTTGCCAGAGTGTCTTGGCTTTCCATGCCTGAAATACTCTCATGGGCTTTTCAGCCAGATCCGAATGGCTTTATGCTCCACCCATTCTTGAAATTCCTTCCTGTTATTTTCAGCACAGAAAACACCAAGTATTTCTAAGTTACTGAATGGTTGGGATGGTTCCATAGACTCAGTAGATCTTTCCAGTGAAAATACATCAAAATTTTTATACAGAATAGAATCTCAGTGCTATCCAATTTTGTCTCATATGCAATTAGATACAAATCTGGGACCAGAACCTGAGGTCCCAGAATTCCACTTTGGGGTGCATCTGTTAGACAGCCAGTCATTGCTGTTCAATGGTCTCATGGAGAACACATTGCACAGCTTCCACCTTTAGTGATGTGGAAGCCCGGCTCTCCCTCACCCTCTGCCTCTGTGAAGTACAAATAAAGAGCATTTCCACATTTCCCCTTTGGCTGTGGGAGGAATTGGTGTCTCTTGAGAAAGGCAGAAGGGGCGAGCCTGAGGTTTCTTAGCAAAATGTTGAGCCAGAGTTGTTCACTTTCTATTGTATCCCACACTTCCCGTGCTGGGGCAGCCTGGAGGTGGAACAGGGTCATAATAACAATTCTAAAACCACATGTTTCTGACTCTAGCTTGATCCACATTTGGGAATAACAGCACTCTCAAATTCTTCCTAAGTTATTTCAAAGGCTCAAGAATTGTTTTTAGGTTTCGTAGTCCTTATTTTGTACTGATTATCATAATCTCCCAGGAACCATCTAAAAATCAGATTTTATGGTACCACCCTTAAAATATTTGAATGAGCTGCTTTGTGATTGGGACCAGGAATATATATGTCTTTAACTACTCATGTTAGTTTAATGATTACTTACATCTGTAAATTCCCAATCCATTTCCGCAGGTCATTCTTATCAATAATTATTTAAAGCCTACTAAATTCTTTGCTCACTTTGGCAGCACACATACTGAAGCCTACTCTATTTTAAATGTTGTCCTAGACCCTACAAGTAAACATTGACCCCTGAGCTTTCACTCCATTGAGGAAACAAACAATATATGAATATGAGATTGTTTAATTAGAAAATTAGCCAGTGACAGACAAAACAGAGGAAAGCAAGGTGAACATGAGGGTGGGAGTAGGGCTGTTTTTTATGCAGGGAAGGACATTTTCACCTGCCTTTTTGGGACAGAGAATGAAGAAAGTGGGGGAAATGGTGCCATATGAATACTTTGTGGAGGAGTTTTTTAAACCAAGAAAAGAGGCCAGCCAAAGATGGGTCGCAGCTTGGAGTGAGTCTTCTGTGTGTCAGGACTGGAAAGGAACCTGCACGCCTGGAGATTTCATGTGAGCAGGTAAGGGGAGCACAGTGGTGTCCAAAGGAGCAGGTGGTCCAACATGTGGGAGTGCGGTGAATGCTTATCCTTGGGCCTTATTTTAATATTATACAGGAAGCCATTGGAGGGTTGCCATCCACAGAGAAACAGGGTCTAATACAATTTTTAGACATATCACTGTGGTTGTCCTTTTGGAAGTCAAATTTAACATGGCAAAGTTAGAAGCTAGAAGACCAGCAAGAAAGCTAATGCAGCCCAAGGCAGATATCATGAGGTTTTTTTGACCAGAGGTAGCAGAAGTCATAGTGTGGATCCTTGATATGTCTTGAAGATAAACAGCATAGTTTTTTGTTGATGGGTTGGATATGGGATAGTAGGAGTCAAGTGTGACAAGATTTTTGATCTGAATAACTCAAAGAGTAGAGTTGTCACTTTGAAGAAGGAAAAAAAATATGACAGGGGGAGATTTTGGAGAGGAAAATCAAGATTATTAGGGATATATTAAGTTTGAAATACCAATTAGAGAGCCATATGTAACATCCAACACAATTTGGCACATAAACCAGGAAATCCAAGAAATTAGGCTGGAGGTATAAATTTGAGAATCATTGGAGTATAGCCTTTTCTTTTCTTTTTTTTTAAGATTTATTTTATGTATTTGAAAGACAGAGTTGCAGAGAGAGGCAGAGGTAGAGAGAGAGACATCTTCCATCCACTGGTTCACTCCCCAAATGGCTACAACATCTGGAGCTGATCTTATCTAAAGCCAGAAACCAGGAGCTTGTTCCAGGTCTCCTATGTGGGTGCAGGGGCCCAAGGACTTGAGCCATCCTCCGCTGCTTTCCCAGCCATATCAGGGAGCTGGATTGGCAGTGGAGCATCTGGGACTCGAACCGGCACCCATATGGGATGCTGGCACTGCAGGCTGGGGCTTTACCCTACTGCATCACAGTGCTGGCCCCTAGTATAGTTTTTTTAATGCTGTAAATCATATGTTCTCCCTCATGGAATGAGTATTGATAGATAAAGACTAATACTTTCTTGCACTGTGATGTTCAAGATGATTTAGAGAAGAAAAGGACTAGTTCCGAAGACTGAGAACGGGTGACTGCAGAGAACTGGCCCTTCTCTTCCTCTCCAGCTCTGCCTCACAGAGACAGTGTACCCCATTACTGCCAGTACCCACAACTGTAATGCACTGCCCAGATCTGGAAGCCACCATTATTGTTGCTGCCACTGCTTTCTAGGCAGGAAGCACTAAAGCACTGTCAAGACTAGAGCTGGTGCTGACTTCTCACCAGTTCTGTGCTGGCACTAAACCTATGAGTGCTTAAGTCATTGATGCCTGGCAGGCATGAGAGAAATTGTTTTTTAGATTTTAATATGACACTTATTGGAGAATCCTTAAGAAAGGATTTTGATGGATATCCAGAAGCCAGTCAGGTCAATGATATATGAGTTCCATGCACTGAATGCATATATTTCAAATAAATTTCAGTTCTGAATTCTAGTACTGAACAGGGTTAATATTCAAGCAGAGATGCTGGCCACATCAGAAAAACATGGAGCTCTAAATAAAGTGATTTTTGTTGTTGTTTAACACTAGGAGACAGTTCTGGCAAATCATGGAAAAAAATCTGAGTTACAGCAGCATAGAAATTTTATTTCAGAACCCATTCTAACTAGATAAATTTCAAGGAAGGAGACATTAAAGTTCTGGTATTAATTCAAGTTGTACTCTATTGTGTGTAAGAAATCTCCACTGTGTGCTATTTGAGTGTTGGAAGGAAGAAAGCAATTTAATTTGACAAAAATCTATTCCATTACTGTAATTTATCACTGAAATTGCATGCTATAGTAATGTACAGTGCACACACACGTAATCTGCTGAAGAGTGACTGTTCCTCTAATTATCCTTATTCTTGATGCCAGGATCAAGATTTTATAATCCAGTAGAGCTCACCCTGGTGAAGAATCTCTAATAACAAACCTGAAAAGACTCATTCATTGAGAAATTTCTGAAGAGGACTAAAGAATGATTGAGTCCTCTTTCCATAATGAAAACTCCATGTGCTTAGGCTTGTAGAACAATATGAAGTATACATATTCTTTATATACTATGCCAAATAGACCCAAAGTAGTGAGTCATAGAAATTTATCTCCAGGGATGTGGAAAAGTTTGTCATTGGCATGGCCAAGTCTTTTTATATGTGTCCCTGTGGTTCTTAGATCAAGGACTCTGGTTGACCAGCAAGGTTTGTTCCTGTCTCCAAAGATGCTACAATTAATTTTTGATAAGTCTATAGCTTTTCTTGCTAATCCCAGAGAGGTATATGCTGCATTTCTCTTCACTTCATTTAAGTGCTTTCTGTATGAAGTCACCCGAGTGGCCATGTTCTTTCAGAAGAATCAGCTATTTGTTGGGTTCTCTGGAAACTCTGAGGACAGACTGTTAATTAGTCATTCTGGTGGGAAGAACCTTTTTTAACTTGTAATAGGAATTAAACATGGGTTCTTAAGATTATTTCATGGGTCAGTGGATTAAATATCTCTGAGGCAATAGTAGCACTTGAGATTTCTGTTTAATAATTCCATTTCCAATTTCACAATGGCCTATGTTATGACCATGCTAGCCCAAAATGGCAGATGGGTTGAAAGAAATTGACAATAGAGCCTATTCATGTAATATGCTCATGTTCTGCATTGGAATGGACAAATATTTCTTTTCCACTTCCCCTTTAATATTTCTTACCTTGATGAATAGCAGCACAATGGTCTACCTAGTAATTGCAGCTAGTCTCCCCTGCCTCTCTCCTGACCTCATTTTCCACATCATACTAGGATCAAATAGTCCTAATATCTCTTTAATTCTCCCTCTCCTGTCTCTGACCAAAAGTGCCCTATTTCAGACTTTTATTATTTCCTACTTGAACGATTGTGGCAGAGTCATATTGGACCTCTCTATGTCCAGTATCACTCTGTGAAATCATGTTAAGTGTTCCTACAACAGAGCTCTTAAAAAAAAAACTGGAATATCTTTCATCTGCTTCAAAACTTTCTAAATTTGCCTCCAAACACAACTGTACAGCTCTAATTGTGGATTTTTAAACCTCTGACATCAGAGTTAGTGTTAAAAACATGATTATAGGACTGAGAATTTGTATTTAAAATATACTTGCCAGGTGATTCACACACAGTTGAGAACTTAACCTAATGGCAAAGTCTCCCACTGTTGACAGTATAATGTACAAAATAGCATATGTCTGTAGCATGGTCTTGCATCACACAGTGCTAGGCATGCTCACTTCTGTTCATAAAGAACTATACATAGTTTTGGGAACAGTTTTGCTATTCAGTAAAAAGAATCCTCATTTATGTTTGTGAGGATCTGGCAATTCTGGATTACTCAAAGCTGTTAGTAGTTTTTCAGCTTCCACTAGTTAGAGCTGGTTGTGATGAAGCACATTGCTCAGTGTTGTTATTCTAGACAAAACCTTAGGTAAATGCAAACTTTTCCTTTATGCAGATTAAACAATAATGATAAAGACACCTTCCATCTAGGACTGCACTTCTAACCATGAGCCACATGGGCACTTGAAATATGACTAGTCTTAACTGAGATGTGCTATACAGCTATTGAATTGTAAGAATTTAGTCTAAAAAGAATGATGTAAAAAATCACATTAATAATTTGTAAAATATTTACATGTCAAAATAATATTTTGGGTATATTGATATTTTGGTTGTATTGGTTGAATAAAATATGTTGTTAAAATATATTTCATTTGCTGAAATCTGATCATTTGCAACAAAATGGAGGAATCTGGAAAACATCATGCTGAGTGAAATAAGCCAGTCCCAAAGGGACAAATATCATATGTTCTCCCTGATTGGTGACAACTAACCGAGCACCAAAAAGGAAACCTGTTGAAGTGACATGGACACTATGAGAAACAGTGACTTGATCCGCCCTTGCCCTGCCTATCAATGAACAATTTAATACTTTATCCCTTTTAGTATTTTTTTTGTTCTACTTAATACTATTGGTTGAACTCTTTAATTAACATACAATTATTCTTAGGTGTTTAAATTTAACTGAAAAGTGATCCCTGTTAAATATAAGAGTGGGAATAAGAGAGGGAGGAGATGTACAGTTTGTGACATGCTCAACCGGACTTGACCCTAATGGTAGAGTTAGAATTGTGCCAGGGGATTCCAA
The DNA here is from genome assembly GCF_051225735.1 of Oryctolagus cuniculus. Classification (NCBI taxonomy): domain Eukaryota; kingdom Metazoa; phylum Chordata; class Mammalia; order Lagomorpha; family Leporidae; genus Oryctolagus; species Oryctolagus cuniculus. The sequence continues at coordinate 80,918,443 of NC_142871.1, read as the reverse complement.
TTCAATCCCATCAAGGTGGCATGTACCAATGCCATCTCACTAGTCCAAGTGATCAGTTTCAGTTCATAATTGATCATAATGATAGGATTAAGAGTCAAAGGGATCACATAAACAAGACTAGTGTCTGCTAATACTAACTGATAGAATTAAAAAGGAGAGAACAATCCAACATGGGAAGTGGGATACACAGCAGACTCATAGAATGGCAGATATCCTAAATAGCACTCTGGCCTCAGAATCAGCCCTTAAGGTATTCAGATCTGGCTGAAGAGCCCATGAGAGTATTTTAGGCATGGAAAGCCAAGACACTCTGGCAAAATAAATAAATAAATAAAAAATCTAAATGAAAGATCTCTGTGAGTGAGATCCCAGTGGAAAGAATGGTTCATCAAAGAAGGAGGTACCTTTCTCAGAAGGGAGGAGAGAACTTCCACTTTGACTATGACCTTGTTTAAATAAGGTTGGAGTTGGCAAACTCAAAAGGCTTCCATAGCCTTGGCAACTCATGACAAGAGCCTAGGGTGATTACTGACGCCATAAACAAGCGTGTCAATTTGTTAAGTCAACAACAGGAGTCACTGTGCACTTACTCCTCATTTAGGATCTCTGTCCTTAATGTGTTGTACAATGTGAATTAATGCTATAACTAATACGCAAAAAGTATTTTACACTTTATGTTTCTGTGTGGTTGCAAACTGTTGAAATCTTTACTTAGCATACACTAAGTTGATCTTCTGTATATAAAGATAATTGAAAATGAATCTTGATATTAATGGAATGGGTGACGGAGCGGGAGATGGGATGGTTGCGGGTGGGAGGGAGGTTATGGGGGGGAGCCACTGTAATCGAAAAGCTGTACTTTGGAAATTTATATTTATTAAATAAAAGTTAAAATAAAAAATTTCATTTGTGATTTTTAACTTTTTGAGTGTATCTTTGTTGAATGAATTAATGACTGAACAGCTGCTGTCAGCCCTAAAACAGGTGGGAATTTTGTGCTATAGTTACACTCCAGTAGGTTCTCTCTAGAAGCAGGGAACAACACTTAAAGCATGAGTATATTAATTTCCTTCCATGGCAGTCAGCACACAAAACAGACTCTTTACACCACAAATCCTTTACTTCCCTCCCTCTTCCAAATCATTTCTTATTAGAAACAATGTCCCTGCACACATATCTTGACCTGCTCGTAGAGTTATCACCTCATGAAGAATTCTAAGACTGGATTTTCCAAAGTAATGGGGAATGCACGCTGTATATTCTGGTAGCTGTTTCCAATCTGAAGGCTTCCTTTGTGTTTATTGCAGCATCTGTAAGGCACAAAAGCATTGGTGCTCCCAGATCAGGGAACCCCCAGTCCCCTGGCAGTGTACTGCTTCACAGCTCAGCACTTACCAACCTCCGACCGGCTTCTCACCACTCACTGTGGCTCAAGGGTGAGAAGACCAGCCAGTAAATGCACAGCGGTTGTGTTTGGTAAAGTCCCAAGTTCCTGAACTGTTGCTGAAACAGCATACATTTATGAAGAAACTTTGCAAAATCTTGACATAAGAGTAAAAATCACTTATGAAATTTTATTAGAAGTTATGCTGACCCTGCTCAGAATGAGATGAAAAAAATGGGGCTGGCTACAGCAGCTCTACCCCAAAGCTAGGTAGTTTCTTGGGTCCCTGTCTCCCCCACTGAGCTCGCATTTACAATCTGAAGAACAAAACAAGTGCATATGCCTTACACACTTGGCTCCCAGTAGGAGATTCCAGTAAGACTGTGGAGGAAATGTGTTGCTTTTTTCCAGCACTCTTTTTCTTCTGGGAAACTCCTTTAAACCTTGTGAACCTAGTTGTTCATACTGTCATACTCCTGGATACAGAGGTAAACCTGTAACCCATAGGGGTGATTGTATCAGAAATGAGCTCTAGGTTCCAGCTGGGCCAAAGGCAATTCTCCTTTAAATATCCTTTTCAAATGTTAAGAGAAAATGGAGGGAGAGAATGAAGAAGACAGAAGAACACACTGAAACCAGCAGTGCAGAGAGGGAAAAAGAGAGACAAAGAAAGAAGGAGGGATCCTGATGACAGGCACACCTGAGTCCAGTGCCTATTTTGTTCTCTCTAGACAATGGGACACAGGGCTCTCATTAGCAAACTGCTTGAGCTCTCAAAAACCTCGGTGACTTAAAAAGACCAGTATGAACTGGCCTTCCCTAGATCCGCAATTAAACTGTTTTTTTTTTTTAAACTTTTATTTAATGCATATAAATTTCCAAAGTACGACTTATGGATTACAATGGCTTCCCCCCCATACCGTCCCTCCCACCCACAACCCTCCCCTTTCCCACTCCCTCTCCCCTTCCATTCACATCAAGATTCATTTTCGATTATCTTAATATACAGAAGATCAGCTTAGTATACATTAAGTATGGATTTCAACAGTTTGCTCCCACACAGAAACATAAAGTGAAAAATAATAGATGATTTTTTTAAATGATGATGAAATCAGATCAGACCTATTGTCATGTTTAATCCCAGTGAGAGTCAAGTTGGGAATTGATAATTTCTTTTTTTTTTTTTCTTTTTTTTTTTTTTTACAGAGGATCAGTTTAGTATGCATTAAGTAAGGATTTCAACAGTTTGCACCCCCATAGAAACACAAAGTGAAATATATTGTTTGAGTACTCGTTATAGCATTAAATCTCAATGTACAGCACATTAAGGATAGAGATCCTACATGAGGAGTAAGTGCACAGTGACTCCTGTTGTTGACTTTACCAATTGACACTCCTGTCTATGGCATCAGTAATCTCCCTATGCTCCAGTCATGAGTTTCCAAGGCTATGGAAGCCCTCTGAGTTCTCCGACTCTTATCTTGTTTAGACAAGGTCATAGTCAAAGTGGAGGTTCTCTCCTCCCTTCAGAGAAAGGTACCTCCTTCTTTGATGACCTGTTCTTTCCACTGGGATCTCACTCGCAGAGATCTTTTGCCAGAGTGTCTTGGCTTTCCATGCCTGAAATACTCTCATGAGCTTTTCAGCCAGCTCCGAATGCCTTTAGGGCTGATTCTGAGGCCAGAGTGCTATTTAGGACATCTGCCATTCTATGAGTCTGCTGAGTATCTCACTTCCCATGTTGGATCACTCTCCCCTTTATTTATTCTATCGGTTAGCGTTAGCAGGTACTAGACTTGTCTATGTGCTCCCTTTGACTCAGTTTCAGTTCACAGTTGGTCATGGTGAAGGGACTGGGAGTCAAAGGGAACACATAAACTGTTTTTCTTTACCACGCTCAGCCACTACAGTGCATTACATTTCTCACAACTCCCTAAAATTCACAAAACTCATGTCTACTTTGGGATCATAGCATCAACCATTTCTACCCTCTGATTTGATTCTTTTTCCACTGCCCCCCAGGCCTTGCCTTTGATATAGGCAGGCAGATGGGATTAAATTGATTAGATTCGTGAACTGAAGACCAGGCCCTTGCTCTGCCCCATTTCTTATCTCACACCCCTACCTGAACTCATCTGTATGCCACCTACCAATCAGATTACATAACCACTCCCCTTTGGAAGTGAATAAAAGGCCTGGAGCGTGGTGGGCCTGCCCTTGCTGTGAGCAGCCTTTTGGCCACCTACATAACAGGACAGCCTTTAGCTAGCAAATTTTTCCTCCCCTCCTTTTCATATAACTTATCGCTCCCACAGGCTCTAAGCCCGTATTCATTTTGGTAGCTCAGGATGCTACAAGAATTTCAACCATCTGGCCCTTCTTTGAGTCTAACCTCTTATTTTGTGGGATCTGTGTGTATGCATGTAATTAACATATTTTTCTCCTGTTATTCTGTTTATTGTCAGTTTATTTCAAAGTCTCAGTTATCAAACCAGGACATGTCTTTGGCCAGGCAGTTAAGATGATACTTATGATACCAACATCCCATGTTACTTTGCCGTGATCCCAATTTCTTGCCATTTAACTTCCTGGTAGGCAGTAGCAGAGGGTGTGACTAGTTTGTTGCTTGCCACCCATATTAGAGACCTTGATTAAGTTCTCAGCACCTGGTTTTGGTCTTTTTCAGCCCTGCCTATTTTGAGCATTTGAAGAATGAGCCAGTAAATGAGACATCACTATCCATCTGTCTCTCTTGTATTCACATGCATAAAATAGAATTTAAAATTTTTATTTAAAAAATGTAGTAGACAGGGGCTGGCACTGTGGCGCAGAGGGTTAACGCCCTGGCCTGAAGCACTGGCATCCCATATGGGTGCTGGTTCGAGATCCAGCTGCTCCATTTCTGATCCAGCTCTCTGCTGTGGCCTGGGAAAGCAGTAGAAGATGGTCCAGGTCCTTGGGCCCCTGCGCCCACAAGGGAGACCCAGAAGAGTCTCCTGGCTCCCAGCTTTGGATCAGTGCAGCTTCAGCAAGTGAGGCCACCTGGGGAGTGAACCAGCTGACGGAAGACCTCTCTCTCTCTGCCTCTCCTTCTCCCTCTGTTTACTCCGACTTTCAAATAAATAAATAAATATTTTTAAAAAAGCAATAGGCATAAAATTGTATATATTTATGGGTTGTTATGTGATATTTCGATCATGTGTACATTATGTATTGTCCAATCATGAAAAATCTATGTATTTCTTCAAACATTTAATAGTTCTTTATTGTGGAAATATCCTCAATTCTATTTTCCAGAGTTTTTCTTTTTATAGAGAAATATATTATCTAGGGACACCTATTGTGCAGTAGAGTTCCAGGACTTCTTCTCCTATATGGTTATAATTTATTTCCCATTAATCAACCTTTTCATTCATTCTTCCTTTCTACCTCCCCCCCCCCACCCCAGCATCTAGTAATCACCATTATGCTTTTAACTTCTGTGGTGGGATGAGAAGGCCATGCTTAGATGGCCGCTGGCAAGCAATGTCAGTTACTCAGGAGTGGCTTTGAAACCCACCTGGAAACGGAACCTGCTGGGCAACAGGATGTGATTGGCTAGGGCATAAACTGCCCCTTGATCGGATTGGCTGCCTTGGCTATATAAGCAGCTGCACCAACTGAAATAAATGAGTCTGCAGGCTGCTAGCTCTGGCCTGCTTTCACCCGACTCCTGGTATCTGTGTGATGACTCCGTACTTTTGCCCCCACCTCGCTCCTCCTCTCAGAATGAATCCACAGCAACATCTGGCATCTATTGTGACTGAGAGAGAGACAGCATGTCAGACTTGGCGAGGTCCCCTACTTGATTTCAGCAAGTAGGCCCCTTGGTGTTTTGTGTGCTGTTCGGTTCTGTGAGGGTAAGTACAGAACCCCCTCCTATGCCCCTTTCCCTGTCCTTGTCCTCAGTTGAAGTGACCCCAGGTTAGGCACACACCACCCAGAAGCGTAACGCCGCTTCTCAGCTCCTCCTTTTACTTTTGTTCACCTGGCAAATTCATATAAGGGACTGATCACCCCAGAATTTGGAACCAAGTCATCTTCCCTCACTCGAGAGAGGTGATGCTCCGGAGACACCGTGTGGGCATTAGGCCTTGACCTAACAAATCAAGGAAGTCTCCCACTAAGCACAGGGCATATTTATGATCTGTTACACCACTATATGTCTAACATAGGAAAACTTCGTCTAACATGTGGAATCTCCTGCATAATGCCATCGGTCGTTGAGGTGCTAGGAATTTGTTTTGTTATGGCAGCAGTGCTGTGGGTGTCTTTCCTTTGGCTAGAGTTGGTGTGGTGCACTGCTCTAAAGTGTTCAAACTTGGGAAAGATACCCCGCCTCTCAGAAAGCCACACAGATTACCAAATTTAATGAATCTGTGAGTGATAAGAGCCTGTCACTCCAGGTTGCTGCCTCACAGGTAAGAGTTGATGACTTAGGGAGAGAGGGCTCCGACAATGAAAATGACGTGACATTGGACAACACAGCAATGCCTAGTCAGCCACCCCCCAAATTACCCGTGGGATGAACTTAGACAACCTCAGAGCAATAACCCATGTGAGGTCATCCCATCTGCACCCAGAGAGGATCCCCACATTTGTGGCAGTCCGCAGGTACCCAAAGCTCTAAGGGCAGCTGGTAGACCCCATCCCACCTGCATGTTTGCCATTAATGTCAGAGCAGATGCAGAATTCAGGCCCTGGATTCCAATGCCCATAAAAAGGCTTCTGCTAACCAAGGGCTGAGGATATGCTTGTGTCTTTCCAGAGAATGTAGGACAGCCCATTTGGGTACCAGCCAGAAATATCAAGCCTGCAACTGACAGCCAACCAGAACCAGCTGATAAAGACTGAGAGTCTGTCTTGTTAGCAGACACACCTGCCCTATCATCCTAACCTGAGAAACTGCTCATAGCCACATCCGTTACTGCTTTATACCCCACTAGCTCTGGTCAGCCACTCAAATGGCCCACAGCCTATGTGCTGTCATGCCATTCCTGATTACCATTGTTCTTCATTCCTACCCCTATCTGAGCAAGCACTCCTGTGGTCTCCCATTTTGAGGGCTGGTTAGTCAATGACGGGTAAGATCCCATGGAGGACAACCTAAGACAGGCACAGCCATGTACGGAGACCACATGGAAATGGGGTCAACAATGGTATGGCCAAGAATCATGCCTCCTGTTGCTCAAAAATAAACAAAAAGTGGGAAATGTGGTGGAATGAGAAAGCCATGCCAAGATGGCCACTGGCAAGTGAGCGTCAGTAACTCAGGAATGGCTTTGAAACCCACCTGGAAACAGAGCTTGCCTGGCAACAGGCTGTGATTGGTGAGGGTATAAACCACCCCTTGACCGGATTGGCTGCCTTGGCTATTTAAGCTGGTGTACCAACTGAAATTAACTAGTCTGTGGGCTGCTCGCCTCAGGCCTGCTTTCACACGACTCCTGGAGTCTGTGTGGTTACTCTGTGCCTCTTTCTCCCACCTTGATCCTCCTTTCAGAATGAATCCACAGCAACAAATTTCCATGAGGTCACTTTTTAAATTTTTTTTTTAGATTCTACATGAGTGAGATCGTGTGATATTCGTTCTGTGTTTGGCCTATTTCACTTAACATAATGCCTCCAATTCTATCCCTGCTGTTGCACATTATAAGATTTCATGCTTTCTCCAGCTGAGTAATGTGCCATTTTGCATATATACCACATTTTCTTTATCCATTTGTCAGTGAATGGACCCAGATTGTTTCCATTTCTTGGCTACTGAGAATAGCGCTGTAATAAACATGGGAGTGCAGACATCCCTTTGACAGGTGGATTTCACTTCCCTTTGTTGGATAAGCAGCATTGTTGAATCATATTACACTTGTATTTTTAGACATTTCTCAAAGGGCCACTTGCAAATGACTGACAGAAAACTGGCAAAATGTTTAACATCCCTAATTATCAAGGTAATGTATATCAAAAGGACAATGAGGTATCATCTCACTCCAGTAAGATTGACTATTATCAAAAAGAGAAAAGATAACAAGTGTTGGTGAGGATGTGGAAACAAAAGAAGCTTGCACACTGTTGGTGGGAATATAAATTAGTACACCCATTGTGGAAAACACTATGAAGATTCCTAAAATAAACAGACTAAACTACAACTGCCAAACAATCAGAGGGTTCAGAGAAAGCTGTTCTCTATTTCTGGTTGACTATTTTTCCTAATTCAGATCTCTGGACAGTCCCACAGAGCCCACTTGGCCTTTAATTTGCTTGTTTATTGGTCAGGTTGTATATTGTCAAATGTCTATACTTGACTGTGTACCCAACTCCTTGCACATGGCAAGCTCAGTGGATTCTTGCTGAATGAAAACAAAGTAACAGTGTTTACTTTGGCTAATTATGTGTCAGACAACATTCCAGGAATTTCATGGTTCACAAATTAAGTCTTGACAAAGGTTCTACAGTGATATTGATAATTTCATTATCTCCATCTGATAGATGGTGAAAGTCTGATGCAAGAGAGTTAAAAACCCTCATAGAACAATGCTTTGAGCAAAATGAGAACTTCTGAATATTCCATTCCAGTCATTTGCAAGTTCAGTTAGACAGGAAATTAAGTGAATAAAGAACAGGAGGGAAACAGAGGATGTGCTTGTCCTCCGAATATTCTGAAGTCAGAAGTGAGCTTCAATCAGAATGAATGAGAGTGGAGGAAAGATGGAGACAGAGGATGTATGAAGAGACTTCAAAATATGTGGAAATGGAATTAAAGACGTTTGTTTTGCTGTAAAAATATTTGAAATCAATGCATAGTTTTTTCCAGAATATTCATTTTTCATAAAGCTTTTGACAACCCTGTTTTGAATTATATTGAATTAATAAACTTGTCCTTTAAATTTAATTTTCCATATTTTTTTTAAATAGCCTAGAATTATTTGTCAGTGTTGGTGTAACACAACACTACAGACGGGGCGGACACTATGGCATAGTAGGCTAAGCCCCTGCCTGAAGTGCAAACATCCCATATGGGCTCAGTTCATGCCCCAACTGCTCCTCTTCCCATCCAAGTCTTTGCTAATGGCCTGGCAAAGCAGTAGAAGATGGCCCAAGTCCTTAGGCTCCTTCACCCATGTGGGAGACCTAAAAGAAGCTCCTGGCTCCTGGCTTTGGATCAGCTCAGCTCCACCATTGCAGCCATTTGGGGAGTTTACCAGCAGATTTTTCCCTGTCTCTCCCACTGTCTGTCTGTAACTCTACCTCTCAAATAAATAAATAAATAAATTTCAAAAAAAATACAGACTGAGTGACTTAAATAACGCTAATTTTTGCACAGTTCTAGAAGCTGAATGTCCAAGTTTGATTTTCTTTCTTCTTGGCTTACAGATGTTTGCCTTTCCTCTGTGTTCTCAGATGATTGTCTCTGTCTATATTGTCTGTGTCTTAATCCTCTCTTCTTGAAGTATCTTAGTTATTTTGGACTAGGGCCCAAACATATGATTTTACTTTAATTACTTGTTTGAAGATCCTTCCTTCACATACAGACACATGGTATAAGTTTTCAACATGAATTTTGGGGGAACACAATTCAGCCCTTAACAGAGGGGCAACAAGTAATAACGAGTAAATGTGAATGTGAAGGAAAGAAGAAAAACTGGGGTGTAAAGCATAAAGTATAAAAGACTATATTGCATAATTAGACTACATTATGTAGAAAAGAAAGGTGAGAAAAGAAGCCCAGAAAGAAATAAGAAATAAGTCAATTTACTCAGTAAGAAAAACAGAAGTGTGGATATTTGTACAATGACAAAATACATAAAAAATTAACATGGGAAAACAGATGTGTGACATGACATAAAGATGGATAAAGAGAACAGTAAGAATGAAAAAGAAAAAACAGGGACCTAGTTAATCAACACAGTGAGTATATGCTAGATTTCGTGTTTGTTTTGTTTTGGAAAATGGCCTATCATTTTGTAAGGCTAAATAGTGAAGCACATGATTTCTATGACTAAAGACTTCACTGGTTTGAAATATGATGAGAAGGGAAGGCTGATATTGGAAATATCATGGAGATAGAATCAGGAATACTTTCCTGTATGACAGCACTGATCTGTGTCATAAGAGAAAGTGTATCAGCGGCATTTTATAAAGCTTCAGGGGGCTTTAAAAAGCAAAGAAATTGAGATTGAGTTAGCTGGAATCCGACAGCAGGTTTAACAGGAGATACTGTTCTGCTACAACTCTCACCAAGGGAGTTCAGTTTCAACAGTGCTAATCTTTCCGTAGTGGCATAAGTTTAAATTTTGTGCCCCTAAGGAAAAATTTCCAAAGGAATTCCGTTGAACTTGCCTCCCAGAAATCCTTTCTTTGTGCTCTATCCAGGTATCAGAGGTGCCTCTCCCAGGGCAATTGCCTCTCACTACTCTCTGAAGGCTCACCCACTTGACATTTCACATGCTGAATTTCTATCCCAGGGTGGTTAAATCAAGACTCTATTGTTTTATAGAATGCCAGGCATGGAATTTTAAGGTGTTTTTAAAAAAAGACTCTTAATGTGATTTTGTCCACCTTATTCTCTGTCTTCTGGTATTGCAAATTAATGTAATGCTCTTACATATAATGCCAGCTTGTTTGTTTTAAATATGTTAAAACTTTTAATATCGCTATACTATTTTTCTGTATTTTTCTTTTCTATGTATATAAAAATAATGTGGCAAGTAAATAGACTGACAAAATAACAATTCAGCATTTTTTAAAATCTTGTTTCAAACTGAAGCTAGATCTATTTTAGTTACAACTTAGGCTTGACTTTTTTTTTTAAGATTTATTTATTGATTTATTTGAAAGGCAGGCTGACAAGGGAAGAGAGAGAGAGAAATCTTCCATATTTTAATTCACTACCCACATGGCTGCAATGGCCAGGGCTGGTGTAAGCCAAAGACAGGAACCAGAAATTCTATCTTGGTCTCCTATGTGGGTGGCAAGGACCCAGGCACTTGGATCATCTTCCACTGCCTTCCCAGACCCATTAAGCAAAGAGCTGGGTAGACATTGGAGCAGCTGGGACTAAAATCTACACTAGGTCATAGGATGCCAGTGTTGCAGACAATGGCTTAATATGCTGCACCACAACTCAAGCCATGCAATGTTTTTAAACTGAGGATCTCTGTATATTCTAAATCAGTTGACATCCTTGAAAAAAAATGGAGATTTCAGGGACACCTTCCATATCTTCTGAACCAAAACATCAAAGATTGGGTCAATGAAACTACATTAGAACAAGCTGTTCAAGTGAATCTAATACTTGTAAAAATCATGGGAACTAATGGTAAATACTTTAAATACAAGAACTAAAATTAAGTCCAGATAAATCATCTTTCTCAGGCATTATATACTTTATTATAATTTGTTCTGCATGTGGCTCTCATATATATAGCAAATTATTTTTGTCTTTTTAAAATTTCTCTGAAATGAGTTTCAGCTTTATATGTCTTTTCTTGTCTCATTTACATTTGAAAACGTTTGTTTTGTTTCGCTTTTTTTTCCCTTAATGACTTTACCTTTACAGAGTAATGTCAATTTAATGAACCCAAAACACATTATACATATAACCAAAAGCAGAGCAAACACTTCTTGAGTGTGCTCTTGACTTAAATGGTGGTTGGCTTGCACAGTGCAACTTGGTTTGTTAGGTGATAGGATTTGGTCTCCTGAATCAAGAAAAACTTGTTCTGTTATGTATGGGCTCCAGGGTCCATATAAATTTTTTTTCTCTTCAAAACTTGACAATGTTGGGGAAATATAATAAAAAACAACAACAATAATAACAATCTTCTGTTAGCCCAGAAATCTTCTCCACCAAGGTAGAAGGGGGAAAAATCCATTTTTAGTGTCTATTTTTGAATGTTGAATTAGCATTAAACAAAAATGCAATCCTAATCGATGCCAGTCAGCTAAAAGTTTACAAAATCTGAAAGAAGCTCACCTGTTTATTCAGCCAAGCACATACTACCCATTATGTCCATGTTTTCAAGATAAACAATAACAAATCCTCAAGTCAGATTTGTCAGCATCATTTGTCACATGTAGTTCATCCTTGAGTCAGCTTTGACCATTTTTGTTAGCTAATTTCCCTTTTTTTCCCAAAGGAAAAATGAATTTCTTATCTTTATGACTGGAGGTAGTTTTGTAATTTGGAGCGAGGTATCCACTGAAGTTAGGCTCCTACCCTCCAAAAGAAACTGGGAGATAGAGGAACTCTATCCCTTGATGTTTACATTTCAAAGAGATGGTTCCTGAGTCCTTGAGAAAGGCATTCCTCAGTCTTAGAGCTCACAAAAGGCATATCTAGTTTTCAAAAGGATTTATATACATTTCAAAGACAAGAGAAAGTCCGTACTTATAACTACAAGTTTTCTAAAATAAATTCTCAAAGAAAAAGGGAGGGGAGAGCAATCTGTTATTCCATTTTCATCAGGGAGAAATGAGCTTCTTATTTTTAATTCATATTTGTCCTTACAAGTACCACTTTTAAGTGTGACTTCTCAATTAGGAATGATGACACTGACTCATCATCAGTTTAAGACTTTCAGTTGCCTTTGCACATTTGTCAATAGGTTCAACGCACCCAAGCTTTCCTTTTTATTTCCTGTGACCAAGGGTCTACATTGACAACAGGTGACTACAACTCTCATCAGTTTGTAGTAATAAAACTGGCATGCAAGGGAGCAATTTAATTTGTAAACGTGCTTCCCAATTCTATTGTTTCAACAACTGGGGCAACTTAGCATAGAAATTCATACTACAGATGGCCAGTTCTTGACTTTTAGCCTCTGGATTTTAACTTTAACCTGCACACAGGAATTTTCATTGTAAGATTGTGTGTGTGTTCATTACTGAGCTAGACATACATGTTTGCTAAGAGATTCTCTTTAAGAAAAGGTGCTCATCAGGATATACTTTGGGCTATTTGGACCCTCAGTTGTGGTTATGTTTGAATTTTTGCCATCTAGGACAACAGTTACTGTGCAAGTGTTATTCCCAGGGCGCTTCTTTGACTTTCATCATAATAGGCATCACATTGTGTTCTCACTCCATTCCAATTCTATCTCTTTGAAAAATGAACAATGTGAGCTGGTTGTGGCTAGAGCGGTACACTCATGATTTAGCAAGTGACAATGGGATAAGGGAGGGCCTGTTTAACTCAAGATGTTTACTCTTCAAGGGTTAGTTCCCAAGGAGTTGGAGAGATAGTTCTTGGGCTTCAGTCAAAGAAAAGAATAACACAGCTGCCCTCAGCAAGGGGGAATTCCAGCATAATGGATTGGCAATGGAAACAGTTTAAACCAATATAAATATAATAGCCACCCACTGAGAAGCAATTTACACACACCAGGCCAGCCTTCCAGTGGTGCACTTGGCCTGTGTAATCCACCCAGGAGTATTTTATGAGGCTTGATAGAAGGAAAATGGGCGGAGAGAGAAAGGAGAGTCTTTGAGGGAGTCCACGGGTCCTAATGGCTTGAGAAAACCACACAGTCCTGCTGTGGGGCTCTTCTGCTTTGTGGGCCACAGCGGGAACGGACTCTGCCTGACTCTTTAACAAGCAAGTTTTTTTTGCTGTGCCAATCTGGCCTTAATTTCAGTTCTAGTCATTCCACTAAATGGTTCTAGGTATGTTACTTTCCTATCCTACCTCGGTGAACCTTAGGGGTTAAGTTTGAGAACCAGTGGGTGAAGAAAGGTGGCTGGGAGTTTGGGTCTGTTGTTAGGATCTCCTGGTGCCAGTCCAAGTACCTTCCAGGATAGCTGCGTGTCTTTGAGCAAGTTTCTTAACCTCTGTGAGTCTTACTTTCTTCATCTGTAAGATGGAGACAATAACAATATCTTCATTTTATTCATATTAAAGAAGGCATGAGTATTGAAAGAGGCATACACATAAAAGCACTTTCATCATGCCAAATTATGATGAGTACTCATTAAAGGTTAATAATCCTTATCATCAGAGACCTCCAGGGCCTCTTCCTGCTTCTACAACCTAAGATTTTCAGAATGCTTTGTTGTTTCTAGTTTACAGTCAGGTTTTAATGCCTAAGGGAAATTCTCTGAGAAGTTTACTTGATAATTATGCTTACTGGCTTTAGTTCTCTAGAAATTAAATGTATCTTGATACTTTTAATTCTAAGCGATTAAGAATTATTTCAGGAAAGCTTCTTTCCCATGATGTAGTCCACAAACTCTGCAGAAACGAAGGGACTTGGACCTTAGTCTACAACTGTTTTTCTATTGCAGAGAGATTGCCTGAGGTCATGTGGTGCTCTTGAGTGAAGTTCGTAAGTTTCCAAAAGTTAGACAATGTTCACCAGAGCAGCTCTGTGCATGGCTCTGTGACAAGGATGAGATGTCAAAGAAATATATCTCATTAATTAAAGGACTATTTTACCTGAACTAAAAGTCAGGAATGACTGATTAGAAATAAGTATAAAATATTTTTATAACTCTCACTGGTATCCCAAAAGACAAGAAAAAGAAATGAGGAGGTAGACATGGAAGCAGCATCTCACAGGCCTGGGATATGCTCAGACATGATTTGTATCTTGCTTCCCAGAATGAAATGAGACAGAGATACAGTATGACATGCAATTAAACTGAAAAGTATATGTATTTTAAAGAGATGTAAGATCTCCAAAGATTCAAGTAGTTTACTTTTCTGAAGTTTTGTTTTTGTATTCATAAAAAATTATGTCACTTAAATATTATTAATATGCAATCCATGGCATGCACATTGCTAATGTCTCTTAATGCAGATTTTCATTGTAATAAACAAAAAAATGAAAAAATTTGGCTTTAGGCATCCTAATCTCTTAAAAACACTTTTGAGGGGACATGTTAGTTTTTTGGTAGGCAGAGCATAAATGATACCACTTCATTTACTTGTATTAATTGACCATTATCATGGAGTTTAATGAATAGAATCTGAATTTTCATTGTAATTTTTGGAAAGTGTAACCAATTAATAAAAAAAAAACCCCTTCTTCCATGCCATTTGTCTTTTTTCTTTTAATGGAAATGGTGTGCAACTAGGAAAGAAATATATGCAGTAAATATCACATTCACTGGCATGAAATAGTTTTCAGTTAATGAGAATTTGTGACCAAACAGAAGTCTTCATCCTGTGAGTAATGGTGTCTGTTATGAAGGGACCACAACCTCCACTTTGTCTAATTAACATGTCTGATATTTTGGGAAACAAGAAGAAAAGATTGAAGATGTTCTAAGATCACATACTGCTCAAGGATATATTGTATTTAAATATTATAAATCCCAAGCTCTACCATGTGTGTGTGTATCTGTTGTCTTGTATTCATTCCAGGGATGTTTATTATAAGTATTTCTTTGTAAAATTTTCAAGCGATTTGAAGTAAGAGGTGATCGGTTTATTTTCGACCAAGAATCTCTGAAGTACAGTGAAGTTCCATATATAAGTGAGGGGGGGCCACGTTTCCATTTTAGCATTATTATCAACCTGAAACATCTCCCTCTGACGCTATGTATGTGGGGAAGAGGTGAGATAGAAGAGTTGAGGATATTTGCATACCCTGAAAATGGGAGTTCTTTGTCCTGTGTAGATAAGTTGGTGACACACACACACAAATACACTTCTTAAAAAAGCTTTTATTTCATTTAATTCTAGAACTGAAATGAGAAAGATAATCCTTTATTATGCTTAATTCAGGTATACTATGTTCAAATGCATACAGGATGCAATTGAACAGTAAATTGCTTTCAAGTGACTTGGTGGAGAAGATGATAAATTTCCTAAACATTTGTAATATTTTAGGGAACTCATCAACCAAAATGAAAACTTGGTTTCAGAAGAAATTCCTGATGAACACCTAAATTATTAATTGCAATAATACTTTTACATATTTGTATGAAATAGGAGCTGACTCATTAGTTTATATGGAAGAATTTCACTCTAATTTTTCACATATCTGGTTTCCTCTTTTTCAAGTAAATTCTATATACTTTTATCCACTAAAAGAGATATTTGTAAGTTAACAATATGTAAATCAGTCTTAGCCATATACCAATGCATTATGAAAATCTAGGTTCAGACACTAGTCACACATTTTTAGCTAGAGTCCTCAAATAGACATTTAGAGATAAGCAGAATCTTTATTTCAAAACCAAAGTTATGTGAGATACAGAAATAGAGACTCAAAGTGGTGTACATGTGACAGGACTAGTCTATTTACTATCATCTTGATAACTGACAAATGACTGACAGCAACACGACAATGACATGATTTCCCTAATGTGTTGATAACAGATGAAAGGGGGTAATTTTGAATAAAAAAAAGACAGAGTTTCTAATACATGCATGATAGAACTAATCAGAAAATTCTGTTACTGCAACTTTTAATGAAAGAAAATCCACAAAACATTGGATTTAGGAACTGTCAACTCTCAGTACAGGTTTAAACTATTTTGTCTTAATTGTTTTACTTTGCATACCCTATAACCTACTTTTTAATCCTAAAAATTAATGAACATGAAATTATGAGATAATCAGACACTTCTCAAAAGGACCAAAAAGATAGCATGGATATCTACAGAGCCTTGGTACAATTGAGTTACTGTAGATGAACACTCAAAATGGCCCTAAGTTTCCTAGCAGGAAGGGCAAGAAGATAAACACATTGATTTATAATTTTCTTTTTTCTTGTCTGACAAAAGAAAATAAATGCATTCATCTGTAGAAACAAACTTTTTCCTGAGACCAATATTAGAAGAAATTTATCATGTGCTTCCTTGTATAAGAGGTGCTGAATAACAACAGACAGTGCTGCAAGAAACAAAAATAGTGTTCAAATGGACAGTTCTGGTATTGATTCACTTTACTGGCTGAGAACATAACATTAAATTGTACTCAGTGAAGGCCTTTCTGCAGAGGATAAGGGGAAATGGCGAAGGTATTCCACTTTCTGATGATTAAACTTGATAGTGGAGATAGAGACTGGAGAGCAGGAGAAGGGACAGTTAACATTATCCTGCTTCTAACTCCATATGTCTTAAGAGAGGCTTGGTGTTGGGTGGCAGTTAACTTATGACTGAATTCTCACAGTTTCCTGCAGTTGAAATAGTATAAGTTGTTTGCTAAATGGAAGAACTTCCAGTTAAGAAGGAAAAATTTAAGAGAGCAACTTATGTTCTTGTTCAGATAAAAGGTTAACTCAATTCATTGTCACTTGTGGGAACAGGATTACCTAAGAGTAGAACCAATCTTTATCACAAAAAATAGATTTTTTTGTCATGTAAAGCTTTTCACAGAGTATCTGGTTGAACCTCTATGTTCACTGCTGTAATGAAGAGATGAGGTGACTCCAGGACAAAACATGCTTATGGCAATCATTATGGGGATGGGGATCATGATCCTTGTAGAATGTCTGTATTTAAGTAAATTATTCATGGAGGTGATGGCAGATATGAAACCAATTTTAGATTTTATGCAGTGATGCTAAACTTTGAAGTATTCTGTACAAAAAGGAATTATCTTTGGACTGAATCCTGGTGCTATCTATCCCTAGCTTTCTAACAGTGTACAATTTCACTTTTCTAAACTTCAACTTCTTCTTATGAAAAATGCATACAGAATTGGTTTGAAGCTGGAAATGCAGAAATATATATATGGAGATTTCCCATATCCAACAATTACTATTTCCTACATTCCACATTTCATTTGGCAAGCACCAGTTAACTTGGTTCTAAATGTCAAGATGATAATAATGAGAAAATATACCATATCACAATAGCTGGGTATGTAGCTTACAATCAACATAACCATTTTGCCACTCCATCTTACCCTTCCACAAAACACTGGTTCCTTATTGGAAAGACTCATACAAATGTGTATTATTTTCATCATGTGGCATGTACTGAAATCACTGAAGAAGCCAGTGTTTCTCAAACTGTGGATCTTACATCAATTGCCTTATAATCACTGAAGATACTTGTCAGATACTTTTTATCCAAGTCAGATTTACTGATTTGAAATCTCTGAGTACAAAAAACTGCATCTCTAAATAAGTGCCATCGTGTTCATACTACAATTTGAGATTATCTATGGTTAGCTGTAAACTGTCTTAATCTCAACTTCAGGGTATAAACCTTACCTTACAAGGCAAGATCTTTAATAATCCTAGTCTCTTCCCTGTTGGTATAATAACAATTCACATTCCAAAATATGCAGCAGGGAACATTATCACAAGACAAGAGCATCATGCCTGCAGATGTCATCTTTAAGCTTGAAGTGAAATGTAATCTGTAAACAGATTATATTTTCCAAACACTGAACACAAAGATACCCCATCCCATATGCTCCTTTTTGTTGTAACATTGACATTCTTTCATGAAGAGATAGGGTCTGAGTGTCTTTCCCTCAAGTCTGAATGTGCCTATTAGATAGCAGAGATGATGCTGTATGATCTTTTAGGCTATGTTATAAAAGGGAACCTTGTTTAAACTTTTTCCCTTGGGATGTCTGTCCTTAGAACCCTGACAACAGGATGCAAGGAAACCTTGAGAAAGGTACTCATCCCAAAGCCAAAGGCAAGGTTCTAATTGACCAGCCTTATAAACCGATGAGGCTTCATTTGCTTTCTGCCACAGTCTTTAAACCACCCAAGTTGATGCTAAGTAAAGTAGAGATTTGTGAGACCAGTTTCAGGTTGTGTCATTGTTTTAAACCACAACTAAGATTTGGAGTAGTTTCCTATCCAAGAACAGATAAGAATACCTCAATTGTAGATGACTGTTCATATGAGTATCAATGTTGACTGGTGACATCAGCTTCCTCTTGTGAACATACAGAGTATTCTGATAGTATCCCATTCAATCAATGGATAAAGTTTCTCCCTGGTAGTTCTGAATTTCATCAAATCTAAATGCCTTGATCCAACTCCTGCTCTCTTCTCCTGCATCAGTGACAAATTGCCTGGGTCCCCTATGGTCAGTGTAGGGAGCTGATTGGCCTCATGCTACACACATGAAAGGAAATTGCTAAATTTGGAAAAACAACAGGGAATATGATATTGAATATCACTGGTCAAAGATTGGGGGTAGATTTAAAGAGTTTTTAAAAAGGGAGTATTTAAATAGATGAGATAAATATGAAGTTGGTACCAAATTCCATTTGAGTGACTCTTTTCAATTCTCTCTAAACAAAGTATTATTCTAAAGTCAGAGGAAACCAAAACTTGGTCTGACAGTCCCTGTTCTTCAAGGACTCACTTTCCCAACAGAGGATATATGTAGGCAGACACATATTTCTAAGAGAGTTCAAGTTTTGGAGGTCATTTGATAGGTATAAGACCTATAGGAAAGAAAGATTCATGGAAACAACAGAAATCAGTATCAAAAATTTGGATGAGAATTGACAAGGGAATGTTTTATTGAGAGGAAAGAATGTGTCATTGAAACAAGTTCCAACTTCAATGCAAAGACTGAAATAGGTGAAAAATATGTTAATGAGGAAGGCTTGACAACATCTGGTGACTGATGGCCAGTCAGGGTTCAGTTGGTACAAAAGGAGTGAATAGGTGATTATGACACCTTTAACAGAAAAAAGGCTTGGTTGAGTGTCCTTGTTTGTGAATCTGAGTGAATAGGTTGTGTGGGTATCTTTCCCTTTAGTTTTGAGATGCTTGAAGCAGTATCCCACAGTGCCTACCACGGTATCATAGAATGTGCTCAGTAGATTATTGCTGAGTCTAATTTAAATGATGGAGAAAGTTAAGGAATAACAAGTAACATGAATATTTTGGAAAGACAATCATGTACCAGAAGTTTTATATACTAAAAGCATTAAACATGTTTGAAATTTAAATTTTCAGTACTACTGTGCGGTACCAATGATTATCCTTGATTTAGAGTGATGAAACTCAGATGCAGGCTGACTATGTGCAGTAATACATGTCTCTCTGGAAAGAACATGCAAGGGAATATTCACATTATCTTTTAATTTCATTTCCCCACAAACTTTCTGAAGAACCTCTTATTTGACTGTATAGATAGATTATATCTGTCTTTTCTCTGCTGCAAAATGATCTATCTCTGGTCATTTTCCAAAATGTATTCCCTGCATGCCCACATACACATAGACTGAATGTTAAAGATTAAGAGTAACTTGGGTTTAAGACCATCACTGTTTTTCTAATCATTAAGTTATCCATTGTATTCCCTCTTGGTGGGTAGCACCGGGGCAGAGAGAACATTTTATGGATTACAAATTGCTTCATGTGCATTTGATTTTCAACCAATCTTATAAAAGATATCATCATCTCTCTGAGGATTGATGCACATGGAGGTTATATCAAATATTACAACATACAGCAATCTCATATTTGAGAATTTCTTGGTACTCCCAAGAAAATCTGTATCTAAAACAAGATACCTAGTAAATTTTTGCACCTAATAAAGTAAAAGAACCTTTCCACAAAAATAGGCACTATTTGTATCTGTGCAAATAACAGAGTATGTGTGTTATTTAAAAAATATAAAAAGGAAGAGTATAATACCAAAAGCTGGCATTTGGTTTTTTTAGAGTTGTGAACGTCCTTGTTCTGCTAAAAAGTGTGTCATACATGAACATACACTAAGTATATAATTTGTGTACAGACAATTGGAAGACAGAGTCAGAAGGAAGTGGAAAAAATGAAACAAAGCAAATACAATTGAAATAGGCTAGGGCCGGTGCTGTGGCGAAGCAGGTAAATTTGCCTCTGGCAGTGCTGGCATCCCACATGGGTGCCGATTTGTGTCCCAGCTGCTCCACTTCCAATCCAGCTCTCTGCTATGGCCTGGAAAAGCAGTAGCAGATGGCCCAGGTCCTTGAGCCCCTGCACTCATATGGGAGACCCAGAAGAAGCTCCTAACTCCTGCCTTCAGATAGATGTAGTTCTGGCCATTGCAGCCAATTGGGGAGTGAACCAGCAGATGGAAGACCTCTCTCTCTCTCTCTCTCTCTCTCTCTCTCTCCTTCTCTCTCTCTGCCTCTCCTTTCTTTATGTAATTCTAACTTTCAAATAAATAAATAAATAAATCTTGGGAAAAAAAAAGAAATGTGCCAACAAAATATAGTGCTACTCATTACAGAAGATAATAATGATTTCCTTTCAAAAGCAAAATGTCTTTTTTTTACATGTAGATTTTGTACAGAATACTACATGCTTCTTGAATGCCTCCATGTCTTGGATTAGCAGAAGGTCTTATCTTTATGGTTTTCTTCAATCGGTTACAAAGATCATTACAAACTGTATGTTCACCCAGTTAACCCTTTATGTGTGCCTGGCAGGTGTAGGCTTCAGCATATTCTAAATAGACTTAGAATCCCAGGTATGTAATATCCTGTAGGCAGAATCAGACAAGCTGTTTGCTGGGAAATGGGGCATAACAGCTTTTGACACTATTTTATAATCAGGTCAGTAATGACTCTACATCAAAAAAGTTTTCCCCTGAGGATATGTATGCATATAAATATCTTGTCATTACCTTGATATTCCAAAATCTTTCACACTAGCTCGTCAAAGTTATTGAATACATAGGTGGATTTATATTTGTCTATAAAAAACACAACTATTAGTTCTATGACAATGACCAGCTTAACACATTTTAGAACTTACATAGCAAATATTACTCTGAAAATATTTATTAAGCCCATGAACATCTAGACATGCCTCAGTGTAATGTAAACTGTTGAGTATGTAGTATTTCACTTTTATCATATTTTCCAAGTAAGATTCTTTAGGTTTAAGCAGTAATAGGATTTGCATTTTTATTATTTTTTTATTTATTTATATTTTTTTTGACAGGCAGAGTGGATAGTGAGAGAGAGAGACAGAGAAAGGTCTTCCTTTTGCCATTGGTTCACCCTCCAATGGTCACCGCGGCGGGCGCGCGGCGCTGATCTGATGGCAGGAGCCAGGTACTTATCCTGGTCTCCCATGGGGTGCAGGGCCCAAGCACTTGGGCCATCCTCCACTGCACTCCCTGGCCACAGCAGAGAGCTGGCCTGGAAGAGGGGCAACTGGGACAGAATCCGGCGCCCCGACCGGAACTAGAACCCGGTGTGCCGGCGCCGCAAGGCGGAGGATTAGCCTAGTGAGCTGCGGCGCCGGCCACATTTTTATTATTTTTAAGGAGTGACTTTGTTGTCACACAACGACTAGGAAGAACTGTGTGAACGCTTAGGACAAGGGGCAGACTATGACTGTATTAATGCTTTGTAGTGAAAAGGTTTGTTTTGTTTGAATTATATAGCTATTGATTATTCCTTATAATCTAGTGGGAATTATGAGACTCTATTAGCATCTGTTTAGAAATATATGAACATAATATATTATGTCACAGTCTCATTGATAAAATCACTATGATTTGTTGAGCTTTTTGCATGTTTCAGGAAGTTTTCAGAAACTCACACAGAATCTTTGGAGGGGGGAGATGGAGGAAACTGAGGCTAGGATAGCCCACAATCCCACCTTGACATTTACATGTAGTGAGTCAGACAGGAAATGAGAATTCAGTTTGTCAGACTCATGCTTCTAGTTTGCTTTACACAACATAAAGCTTTTTTTTTTTTATGTTGGGTCTTTTCTCTAGTATAATACAAATATGTTGGCTGTAATTCTATAATGATTTTTGCCAGGCTGATGCTCCACAACAGTTTTTTATGGTGCATTTTTTTGTTTCAGGCATTTTAATTACAGATCACATTACCTTTGAATCCAAAATGGATTTACATAAAAGGAAGCATAAACTAAGTTATTCTGCCTTTCTGGAAGGAAGTAAAGCTCACCATTATTCAAGCACTGTGCTTTACTGCTTTAGCAAATACACAAATGCTTCAGGAATAGTTTACTAATTTTGGAGTGCAAAAGAAAATTAACGTCATGCAAAATTTAAAAACTCTAAGTATGAAATATAATTAATGCTTACTAAAAATGAAAGTTGATAGACTCCCCAATTTTATTAGATTTAGATATTTTGTGAATTCCAGATCTTTTTTAAAAAAAACATGAAAATATCTAATACTCAAAGAAGACATTAATATGAGAAAATGTTACCAATTTTCTATTTCTACACATTTTTTTTGTGATTTAAATCTAAACTGGGATTTCTTTAAGATACTCATAATAAGTTATGAGGTACAATTATTTTCTAATGTTTTTCATTTATGAAGTTAGTAATGACACACATTTCAAAGATTTTTATTGAGCCAAGAAAAGACAATTCACAAAAGTAAAAAGAAAAATACATATATATTCATAATATATTACTAATGTAGATTTATACATATGTAATGAATATGCAATGTTTGTGTATTATATGGTATATAGCATATAGATGCAAATTTTACTATATTAATCTGTATATGTACATACAAATTTATGAAATATAATTCTTGAATAAAATATATGCTTTGCAGAACAAATCATGTGCCTAATATCAATATTTCAATTCCTTTAACTTACATATAAAAAGTACCAAAAGAAAGTTTGTGGTAAGGCTATTTGTGAGCAGAACATGTGAATTTTAAAACCATATTGATGGGCTGGCGCTGTGGCTCACTAGGCTAATCCTCCGCCTGTGGCGCCAGCACACTGGGTTCTAGTCCTGGTTGGGGCGCCGGATTCTGTCCCAGTTGCTCCTCTTCCATTCCAGCTGTCCGCTGTGGCCCGGGAGTGCAGTGGAGGATGGCCCAGGTCCTTGGGTCCTGCAACTGCATGGGAGACCAGGAGGAAGCACCTGGCTCTTGGCTTCAGATGGGCGCAGCACGCCGGCTGTAGCGGCCATTTGGGGGGTGAACCAATGGCAAAAGGAAGACCTTTCTCTTTGTCTCTCTGTCTCTCTCTCACTGTCTAAATCTGCCTCAAAACAAAACAAAACAAAAACACATATTGACCTGGGGGCCAGCACTGTGGAGCAGTGGGTTAAAGCCCTGGCCTGAAGCACCGGGCATCCCATATGGGTGCCGGTTCTAGTCCTGGCTGATCCTCTTCCACAGCTCTCTGCTGTGGCCTGGGATAACAGTGGAAGATGGCCCAAGTTCTTGGGCCCCTACACCCACGTGGGAGACCCGGAGGAAGCTTCTGGCTCCTGGCTTCAGATTGGTACAGCTCCGGCAGTTGTGGCCATCTGGGGAGTGAACCAGCTGATGGAGGACCTCTCTCTCTCTGTCTCTATCTCTCTCTCTGTAAACTCTCAAATAAATAAAATAAATCTTTAAAAAAAGAACCCATATTGACCTGTATGAAGTCAAATCAAAATCCTTTTTAGTATCAGTATAAACTTTAAGTGGATGCTTGATCCTTAAACTCTGATTCTTCATTAGTGGAAGAAGCTAAGACCTATACCTTACAGGATTATTGTGAAAATTCAGTGAGTGGGTGGAAACAATGTTCAGTAGAGTAGCTGGCACATAGTTACCACCCAGCTAATGTTAGCTATATTTGATTTTTATAGAATATCTTTCTAGTTTTAATAAGATGTTGCTGGAATGAGATGCCACTGTAGGTTGCTTTATTGATTAACAATAATAACCTTATGGAATCATCCAGTACAAACTTTGCTGCTAAGCAAAATAAAATTTGGAGAAGTTGGAGGAGCCCTTAAATAAGGTGATAGGTTAAGTCAAAGTGGAATCCAGTTTTCCTAATTTTAAGCCTAGCAGAGCCCCCTCTGATGCTGGGTGTGATGGGACAAGTATATGACACCTTCTCTTTCACCAATTCAGACCCAGCTGAGATGCAGGATACAGACTGATATAGAAAAAAATGATTTGGGGCTTACATTGCGGGATAGGGGATTAAGCTGCCGCCTGCAACATGGGCATTTCATATGGACGAAGGTTTGAGTCCCAGCTGCTCCACTTCCAATCCAGCCCTTGCTAATGCTCCTGGGAAAGCAGTAGAAGATGGCTTCTGGATCCTAGCTTCAGCTTCGCTATTGCAGCTGTATGGGAAGTGAACCAATGAACGGTAGACTTCATTCTCTCTCTGTCTCTCCCGCTCTGTAAATTGCTTTGCAAAAAAGCAAAATAAATCTTTAAAAAAAGTTCATGGAAAATAGAATCAAAAGATAACTTCATTTAAAAAAAAGAAATGACAGATTTGAGAAATTGCCTAATATTTCCTCCCTGATTTAGATAGATTTTTCCACCCAGTATCCTTGTGAGGCTAACATACAGGAGAGTATGGGGCTTGATTCTTACGCATGGGCTGCCAAAATCAAAAGCAAAAGCAAAAGAGAAGAAAAGAAAAAGAAACAGAAAGAGAAAAAGAAGAACCAAAAAAAAAAAATCCTAATGTATGAATGAGTGCCAGAGTCAAAAGGCCTTGTGGGAGTCTGGGACATTCCTCTTCATAGAAACAGAAGGGAAGGAAAAAAAGAGCCCTGTGATACACCAGAAATAAAACTCAGGTATTACATTTCATTCTATCTAGGATCTAATAATGATTCAAATAGGCCTGTCTTATAATATCTGTAAGCCAAAAATGTTTTGCTGACTTTCCTATAACTTTCTCTCTACTCAGTTTTATACCAAGCAGCCATTTATAGTTATAATCTAGTTCTGTGAAAATAAAAGTTTTCTAGTTTTTTTTTTCTCTAAAGCTTATTATATTTGAGAAGATCTGGCTTGCTCTTCATTTTCAAACTGTCACATTGCTTTCGCTTTCATTGTAAATGCCTTATTTTAAAACCTGATCATGGTGATTTTTCCCTTTTTCTCCTTTGAGATGTACACAACTTTCTTAAAACCTAAACTTGTACCTCAAGAACTCCATAAAGTCTATGAGGCAATATTTACTGCAGAAAAACTATGTGTTCTACCTTATTTTGATTATCTAAGATTATATTTGAAGCAAATTTAATTCAGTGATATGTAAAGCAAGATATATCAGCTTAGAATGAATATTGGTTATAATAAGTTTTATGATCTGAATTAATTCAATAATAAGGAAGTGAAATATTATGACATAAATGCCTGCTAATTTACAAAGAAGGTGAGGTAATCTATCATAGGTTAATGTATTGTAAACTGGTAAGAATGTGAAAAAACATAGCATATGAATTTGGGGACATCAAATTAACTGCACGTATTTTGGAGGACTTTTGGACATTTTCTAATTCTTCATAGTGCACTGGGAAATGTATAGAATAATCTTCATAAAGTTCATGAAATTTTCTCAATAGCATTACCTTAGAATGGATCACGTTCAGAAATCTGCTATTCTCAATAACATTACCTGTTATTTCATTTTTTAAGATTTTATTTATTTATTTGAGAGTTATAGGTTCCCCAACTGATTCAAGATATCATCTTTATCACAGAATCATTACATTTTCACTTGGGTCTATTTCTGGATAGTTTGTTTTGTCCTACTGCTTTTTGAATAACACTTTTAATATACCACATAATTTTAAATGTAGAGGTTTTATAATTATATATATAAGTATATATATTTAAAATATGCTATTTATTTATTTATTTATTTGAGAGGTAGAGTTACAGACAAAGAAGGGGAGAGACAGAGAGAAAGGTCTTCCATCTGCTAGTTCATTTCCCAAATGGCCGAAAAGTCCAGGGTTAAGTCAATCTGAAGCCAGGAGCTTCTCCCCAATCTCCCACATGGGTACAGGGGCCCAAAGACTTGGACCATCTTCCACTGCTTTCCCAGGCCATAGCAGAGAGCTGGATCGGAAGTGGAACAGCCAGGACACAAATGGATGCTGGCACTGCGGGAAGAGACTTAGCCTACTACACCACCGTGCCGGCCCCTGGTTATCTCATTTTTTTTCAAATATTTATTTATTTATTTGAAAGTCAGAGTTAGAGAGAGAAGGAAAGGCAGGGTAAGGGGGAGACAGGGAGACAGAGAGAGAGAGAGAGGTCTTACATCTGCTGAATCACTCCAAATTGGCTGCAAAGGCCAATGCTGGCCTGATCCGAAGCCAGGAGCCAGGAACTTCTTCTGGGTCTCCCATGTGGGGAAGAGGTCCAAGGATCTTTTTAAAAAATTTATTTGAAAGGTAGAGTAACAGAGAGAAGGAGAGAGAGTGAAAAAGAGCTCTTCCATCTGCTGGTTCACTCTCCAAATGGCCACAACAACCTAGGGCTGCCCCAGTGCAGGAGTCTGGAACTTAAAGTACGTGGGTGGTTTTTCTGATGGTTTTCCAGGTATATTAGCAGGGAACTGAATCAGAGGCAGAACGTTGGGACTCAGACTGGGTTTCTGATAATAGGAGATGCTGGCATTGCTGGCAGTGGCTTAACCCAGTGTGCCACTGGTTAAAGTACTCTCACTGAATATATAATAGTGCCCCTGGTTATTGTACTTTTACTGAGAATTGGTGTAAACTACTGAGATCTTTCTGTGAAAATTTTGAAGATTACTAGAAAGAGTTATAGAAGCTCCGTGGCAGTTGTTGTTTCTTCCTGACAAATTTCACATTAGAGGCTGGTAACTTCCATGCAATATTTAGTATGGTAAGCACTCTTCCCTGACAGCACTCCAGAATCAAACCAATGAATGTCTTCATTCAAAATGAAAAAAAAAAAAAAGTATCCCCTTTTCATACATAGGACCTCAATTTGAATGAATATTGTTGAATTACTTTGGGAGGAACTGCTATATTTGAGTTCAATAATCAATCTACAACCACTGTGTTTTAAGAAGCAAATACTGCTCACCCCTAGACTTTGCTACTTGCTGTTATATGGGCCCATTTATTTCCTCCAGTGCACACGTGTTTATTTTTTTTAACCTCCTTTTGTGTGCTTCCAGGACTGCTTGGGCAAAAGCCTTGCAGTTTAGTCTGTATTGAATTCCTGGGCCTCACATGGTGCCTGAGATGTGCATAAACTTTATGAATACTGGCCAAATGAAAGGAGAAATTCAGACCAGCTGAATGCTGTGTGTCAGTATACATGATTCACTGTAAATGGACCTTTTTTTTTTTTTTTGACAGGCAGAGTGGACAGTGAGAGAGAGACAGAGAGGTCTTCCTTTTTCCGTTGGTTCACCCTCCAATGGCCAATGTGGTTGGCGCACTGCACTGATCCGAAGCCAGGAGCCAGGTGCTTCTCCTGGTCTCCCATACGGTGCAGGGCCCAAAGACTTGGGCCATCCTCCACTGCACTCCCGGGCCACAGCAAAGAGTTGGACTGGAAGAGGAGCAACCGGGACAGAATCTGGCCCCCTGACCGGGACTAGAACCCAGTGTGCCAGCGCCGCTGGCGGAGGATTAGCCAAGTGAGCCATGGCACCAGTCTAAATGGACGTTCTTTTGCATGTGCTTTTAAGAGTGAGTCTTCACTCTCTCTGACTGTATTGAGGAAGAGCTAAGCCTCTTTGCTAGTGCATAGCAGGCCCTGAAATTGTCTACACTTGGAAATTCGCAAGTTCTTATGCATGCAACTCTAAAGAAAAAAGGAAAAGCTATGTAATTCAGAGAATTTTAGTTTTCTCACTTCTCAGAGAACATTTGATCCTCCCTAGAACTATGAGAGCCTCACCACTGGTTTAGAACTTTGCTTTGCACAGACAAAGCTAGACAGGAACAATACAGAATTTGGCAAATGCAGGGCACTGGACAGGTCCATCCTGTAGGAAAAGAATGCTCTTTACAAATTCCTGATATACTACAGAGATCCTATAAGGGATCTTCAAAAAGTTCAGGAAAATGTATGTTTTAAAAAAACAACACAGATTTCAAACTTTTTTTCTTGCCCCAAAATAAACTTATCTTTTAATTTCATTTATTTCTGTAAACTTTTTTAAATGCTCTGCTTTATAGCCCACAAAACCTAACATATTTACTCTCTAGCTTTTTATAAAAGAATCATTGTGGCACAGTGACTCAGTTGCTATTGGAGACATCTGCACCTGTATCGGAGTGACTGGTACATTCATTCAGTTTCCTGCTAATGGACACCTTGAGAGGCAGCAAGGTAATGGGTCTCTGCCACCCATGTGGGAGATTTGGATTGACCTATGGGATCCTGGTTTTGGTCTCACATAGCTCTGGCTGTGGTGGGCATTTGGGGAGTGAATCAGCAATGGAAACTTGCTCTCTCTATATACACCTCTTTCTCTTTCTTTCAAATAAATTGAAAGTAAATTTAAAAATTTTTAAAAACTTCCAGCCCCTAGGCTAGGGGACAGGAACTGACTTCTAGAAAACGTTTTTTACAATCATAAGAAAACAAATATCAGTACTAATGCATTTTAGTATTCTATAAGTAGTTAAATTGATAACTGTGAAATTAATAAACCTATTTACATTTTATACATATTGTTTTCTGAATTTTATTTTTTGTCTTTAATAGATTTTGGATTCTTAATTTTAGTAATAAAAATAGGAATCACAGTCCAATGTAAAAACTAAGGCATTTTTCATTCCCATTTTAATCAATATTAAAAGAGTGCATATCGCTTCTCAGTCTTTTGGCTAAGATCAAGTATAGAAACAGTGCATCTCTGACTTTACATTATAAATAAGAAAAATGTTATTGTGTGTATCATTTATTTAACTTTATTTTTCTTTCTTCAAAAATCAATGTTTATCATAGAAAGATGTATTAGACAGATATTCTGTACACCAGTAAAAATAAGAGGATATTAATAAAAAAATGAGAGAAAAGATAAAAGGAGATGACAACATATAGTCAGTATTTTGGGTTTAATTTATAACTCATTTTATAATATGAGACTTTCATAAAGCATAAATTTAACCACTTTCTTATAGATTTCTGAAATGCTGAGCAAATATTTTTAAGCCCTGGAAAACTTTCATTTCAAGAAAATACACTTTTCATCTTGTTCAAATTAAGGGATGATTCCTCCATACCACTGTATCTTATTCCATGTATTTCCTAGGAAAAGAAATGGCAGGACTGTTTTTAAGCCTACGTCAGATCTGATTTAAAAAAAATAAATAAAAACATTTAGATGCTCAACCATCACTTAATATATAGTAATCAGAGTATCTGAAAAGATGGAAAGTTTGAATTCAGTGTGTAGTCTCCTTGTTGCAGAACCATTGTCACAGGAGTTATAGATGTTTAGCTCTTCAGGGGTCTACAGCCTGGCAGCTTATATGAGAATGGAGGGCAGCCAACCCAGTCTTGGAAGGAAGCATGCCACATGAGACCTGCTGCTTTGTTAAGCAGGCTTCTCACTATCCTGGGAACTTCATATTTGCATGACTAATAGCTCTGTCTTTAAGGGCATTGGCATTTTAGGTGGATTGAATGACAATGTTTCTCCTTATTTCAGATGTTCAGATTGACCCATATTAGCTAAAGATCACACCTTGTTTTTTCACATCTCAGTTTCAAAGTGTTTATATGTAAATGGTATTTAAAAGGCAAATGTTTGACTGAAGTAGGAAACCTTATACAACTGTTCTGAGCCTTAGATTCCTAACTCTGGCACTTACCAGCTACATGCACATGGAGAGCTACAGCACTCTTTTTAGCATCAGTTTTCTGATTTTTTGAAATAGTTATCCTAAGTTTTATTTCATTGTGTTTTTAATCAGTTAGGATAAATATTAAGATTTAAGATGCCAGCATCTTAACAATGAAGTTAATACCCACAATTAATTGTGTTAATTGCACACATGCTATAAATCAGGGACTCTTCTCATCCCCTGGAATATGACTGTGATCTGGACAAATTCCTGACCATGTACACATGAGGTTATAGTGCTCAGCTATTATAAGTGGAAAGAAATTGTGAGCAACAGAGAAGGCTGTTAGACTGATGCCCATCTGTCTCCCTTCCCAGAGTGATGTCTCATAGAGGGAAGATTCTGTTTGCCTCATCCTTCCCTTTCAGAATTAGCTATTAAATTCTGTTGGTAGAATTTGTCTTTTGTAATTTGTGTGGTGATCTTATTGTAGTGAATCATTTTTTTTATTTTAGTCAGTCGTTCTACTGCACACAGGCACATGCACAAATGCTGTCTTTGGGATAAATCCAGAGTACACATACCAGTCCCCGATTCCTAATGTGTAGAGGACAATGTGACAATGTATGGACCTTAAGTCTGTTCTCACTATGATGAATATTCACGGCTTTTCTTGTTTCTTTTGGACTTACTGTTGCTTGCTCTAACAATGCCCATGGAAACAACTTCTCTTGGCTATCACTGAGTGCTCAAAGCTAGGGCTAGGAGTCAGCAACTTGGCATATGGTATACAAGGACCTTTTTCTCTTCCAAGCTCTGGATCACTACAAATTTTGAAATGAGCTAAACTTCATCCTAAAGTCTGAAATCCTCCTTGCTTTCTTGGGAAAACAACAACAACAACAGCAAAATGTTCATTTCAGAGGTAGAGAGAAAGAAACAGAGAGGGGGAGAGCTGCCATACACTGTTTCACTCCCCAGATGTCTGCAGTGACCAGCCAGGACTGGACCAGGCAGAAGCTAGGAATTGGGAATAAAACCCAGGTCTCCTCTCTGGGTGGCTGAAACCCTATTATCTGAACCATCACTGCTTCCTCCTAGAGTGTGCTTTAGCAGGAAGCTAGAAACAAGAGGCTGAGCCAGGCACTGTGATAGGGATGCCAGCATATTAACAACGAAGTTAATACCCACAATTAATTGTGTTAATTTCACACTTTTGTATGACCAAGTACTACACAACATCCAGCACGTCCTTTTTACTTTAGTACTACATTAATCCAGCTCCTTTCCTCAAGGGAATGCTTAAAGCTGGGTTTAGGATGATTTTCCTTAAAGCATGTGCCATGGCTTGACTCTACGTGTGCAACTAAATTTCTTAGGTTGGAACTTAAACTTCAAGGTGATTGTATTGAAAGGCAGGACTGTTTAGGCAGGGATTAGGTCATGAGGGCCCTCTCTTGTGAACGTTCTTGTACGGAAGGATGCAGAGAGCTACTTGCTTGGTTCATTTACTAATCCACCTTCCTCCAGGTGAAGACACAGTCAGAGGACACCACCTGTGAGAAGAGCCAACCCTCACCTGACACTGGACCATTTGACGGTTTGGTCTTAGATGTGCTGGATTCAAGAACTGTGTGAAATAAATTTCTATTTTTTAAACATTGTCAGCTCAAGTATTTTGTTGTATCATTGGGGATGGATGAAGATAAGTACTTCTATTCATTATCTCATCACTACTTGAAAATATGCTTTGAATTCCTGCAGCTTGCCAGGTTAAAAAATTCAAAGACCTTAGTGTAGCTTCCAAAGACTTCACAATGTGACTCTCTTATTTCAAATCACTTTCCTCCCAGCATCTGACTCCACTCAATCCCTCGACTCATCATGGACTGATATTTCTTTTTACTTCTTCCTCAGTCTGAAATTCTCTACCCCATACCAAAAGTTGTACATTTTTACTCTTTTCTTAAAACCCAGCTCAATATTTTCCTTCATCTATAGCACTTCAACAACCACAGTTTTCATGTTATATTCATATTAATTCTACTTATGTTATTCCTCTAGCTAGACTCAGTCTCATTGCCAAGTCTTCATTGTTTGCTGCCTAATGCAGTGCATGACACAGTTTCAATCATTTTGGGGAGTTCTATCATGGTATTTGGAATACCTACATATAATAGAGTACTATATTCGAAAATATTGTGACATGTAGCATAATGTATATTAGCTTTATTTTTTTAACTTTTATTTAATGAATATAAATTTCCAAAGTACAGCTTATGGATTACAATGGCTTCCCCCCATAACGTCCCTCCCACCCGCTACCCTCCCCTTTCCCACTCCCTCTCCCCTTCCATTCACATGAGGATTCATTTTCGATTCTCTTTATATACAGAAGATCAGTATAGCATACATTAAGTAAAGATTTCAACAGTTTGCTCCCACACAGAAACATAAAGTGAAAAATAATAGATGATTTTTTTAAATGATGATGAAATCAGATCAGACCTATTGTCATGTTTAATCCCAGTGAGAGTCAAGTTGGGAATTGATAATTTCTTCTTCTTCTTTTTTTTTTTTTTACGGAAGATCAGTTTAGTATA
Organism: Oryctolagus cuniculus; assembly: GCF_051225735.1. Classification (NCBI taxonomy): domain Eukaryota; kingdom Metazoa; phylum Chordata; class Mammalia; order Lagomorpha; family Leporidae; genus Oryctolagus; species Oryctolagus cuniculus. The sequence continues at coordinate 80,885,953 of NC_142871.1, read as the reverse complement.
CATTAAGTAAAGCTTTCAACAGTTTGCACCCCCATAGAAACACAAAGTGAAATATACTGTTTGAGTACTCGTTATAGCATTAAGTCTCAATGTACAGCACGCTAAGGACAGAGATCCTACATGAGGAGTAAGTGCACAGTGACTCCTGTTGTTGACTTTACAAATTGACACTCTTGTTTATGACCTCAGTAATCTCCCCATGCTCCAGTCATGAGTTTCCAACGCTATGGAAGCCCCTTGAGTTCTCCGACTCTTATCTTGTTTAGACAAGGTCATAGTCAAAGTGGAGGTTCTCTCCTCCCTTCAGAGAAAGGTACCTCCTTCTTTGAAGATCTGTTCTTTCCACTGGGATCTCACTCACAGAGATCTTTCATTTAGTTTTTTTTTTTTTTTTTTTTTTTTTTTTTTTTTGCCAGAGTGTCTTGGCTTTCCATGCCTGAAATACTCTCATGGGCTTTTCAGCCAGATCCGAATGCCTTTAGGGCTGATTCTGAGGCCAGAGTGCTGTTTAGAACATCCGCCATTCTATGAGTCTGCTGAGTATCTCGCTTCCCATGTTGGATCACTCTTCCCTTTATTTATTCTATCGGTTAGTGTTAGCAGGTACTAGACTTGCTTATGTGCTCCCTTTGACTCTTAGTCCTTTCATTATGATCAATTGTGAACTGAAATTGATCACTTGGACTAGTGAGATGGCATTGGTACATGCCACCTTGATGGGATTGAATTGGAGTCCCCTGGTATGTTTCTAACTCTACCATTTGGGGCAAGTCTTTATATTCTCATATTTATTTTTGAACTACATGCTACACGCAGTCTACTTTAATAATCCCACATTCTGAGTGCTTGCAGAGTTTATCACATTAAGAAAGAAAAGATACATTGTCCAAGATTAATCCAAAGGTACAAGAAAATATGAAGGTGTTTTGCACCACCATAACTTGACTAATTTTTGTAAATTATTTCAAGTCCAACTTTCATTCAATCTCTCACTTCTTCATTCAGCACTTAAAAGTTTATTCCCAACTTAATCTCTCAGTATGCTCCCATATAAAATTCAGAAAGATACAAGTTTTCAACTCTTTACAAGGATGGTATAGAGAAAAGAGTTAAGATTATTTTGAGTGACCCATACATTGCTTCACTTTCTTAAATTAAGAAGAATGATCTTTATAAACAAAGATAAAAGAAGTATGACAGCGATGTTAAGGTCTGTTAAATGCAATAAGACAGTAGGGATGCACTTACAGTCTTTCAAAGAGTTTTCTCCAAATACGTATCAATTAGATTCCTCCCATTTACTCAACAAATATTTAATAAGCATAAGCATCTACTTCTACTTCGTATGGGCTTTGAGGTAGAGAGAGGAACAACAAAAAAATTTCCTTTCAAGGAATTATATTAATCCAGTACTCTTGTCTATTGTTTCAGGATTTCCCATTCAGGCTAAATTTCATTATGGGTAATTCACATTTTCTGAATTGTGATTTTCTCAGACTTCTAAAACAGTTTGTAAATATCATCTCATAGCTACCGCCTATACTTTGGAGGAATCATGGGAAAAGAATTCCTAGAAAAAAGTTATCAAGACTGTCTCGTTTTTATAAAGGATAGTGATAGGAGTTCTGGAGAGTGCAGGTTTTCAGTTTAATGTTGGTTGTTAACATTCTCAATCAGAGAATGAAACTGTAGGCCTGTGAAGCCTTAGAATTATGTGTGTGCTTGCTACAGATGTGTTGTTACATATAAATACATTAAGAACAATTACATCTTAACCTATGCTGTTTGGGGGTGTATATTGCAGACATATTTGGAAGTGATTTATTGTTTTATATATATATTTATTTATTTATTTATTTGAAAGTCAGAGTTACAGAGAGAGAGAGAGAGAGAGAGGTCTTCCATCTGATATTTCACTCCCCAGTTGGTCACAATGGCCGGAGCTGCACTGATCTGAAGCCAGGAGCCAGGAGCCTCTTCCAGGTCTCCCAAGTGGGTGCAGTGACCTAAGGACCTGGGCCATCTTCTACAGCTTTCTCAGGCCATAGAAGAGAGTGGATGAGAAGTGGAGCAGCTGGGACTAGAACCAGCGCCCATATGGGATGCTGGTGCTTCAGACCATGGCATTTACCTGCTGCGCCACAGCTCCGGCCCCTAGAAGTGATTTATTGAATGATGTTAATTTGGAAGCAATTAATTGATTCAAATGGTTATGGTTATTCTGTTCATAATTTTATAAAATAGTGGATATTTCTACAGATCCTGAAATATATAAGAATTACTTGTAGAGTTTCACATAAGAGTAAATGAAATTTAGAGTTTTAAAAACACTGAATAAGAATATAGTGTGATTTGCAAATTATTCAGATGACACAGAAGTAGGAAATGTGTCAAATGTAACAGATGACAAAATTAAGATGTGAAATGATCCCAATAAACTTAAATGAGACCTAATAGACAAATGTAAAGAATTTATATTAAAAATGAATCCCAAGAACTCCTAGTGAGAGTCATTTGACATAATATCAGTCATTGAGGCTACTGCTCCAAGTATAATGCAATATGGTGAAAGATGGGCTGAGGTTACAAGAGGAAGTAGCTTGGCTAACCTGGTGCAGGCTCAGTGAAAGTTCCAAACAGCATGTTCAGTGATGGTAACACCTTACAGAAAAGGCGTATTGATTTAGAATTTATGGATGAATTAGAAAAGAAAGAAAAGTTTTCAGGTACAGGTATAATTTTAAAATAAGTAATTACATCTTTGAACAATAAAGATATTAAGCAATATCATGGTACAATGAGAAGAAAAAGTCCATGTATTAATGTTGAAGTAATATTGAAGATAAACATTTAATGAGTTTCTGAAATACAGAATTATGAATTTAATGATTCAGGTAAGCTGTGACACCATGTTTAAAGACAAATTTTTTAAAGTCTAAAAATCTTTGGCTGGCACTGTGGTGCAGTGGGCTAAGCCTCTGCCTGCGGAGCCAGAATCCCATATGGGCACCTGTTCTAGTCCTGGCTGCTTCACTCCCAACCTGGCTCTCTACTATGGCTTGGGAAAGCAGTAGAAGATGGCCCAAGTCCTTGGGCCCCTGCACCTGCGTGGGAAGACCTGGAGGAAGCTCCTGGCTCTTGGATTTGGATCAGCTCAGCTCTGGCCCTTGCAGCCATCTGGGGAGTGAACGAGCAGATCGAAGACTTCTCTCTTAACTCTACCTTTCAAATAAATAAATAAAATAATAAATAAATAAAGTCTGAAAATCTGCTTGTTGAAGCTTTTGCTTGGGGAAAGGAAATTCCTAACAGTGTACGTTTTTTTCTATGTATTTTCCTGTCTTCTTGCTTTTCTGTGCTAATGTTCTGGTTTTAGATTTTGCTTTAATATGTACAACTTTTTTCCCTCCTGAATTTTTAAATCGGCTAACCTGGCAAATAGATGTTTACAGCATCATTACTATTCCTAGCAAACAGAAATTTGCCTCCACAACTGCTACATATTAATCAATCAACATACAGTCAAATAAGACTTTTATTGTCATTATTTTATCACCATAGGCATTGAATACTATCGTGTAAGAGCCACAATTATAGCGTGTAATAAAAATAGGTTTCCATGTGAATATTATGTATATAAAACTACCAAGGTTAATTCTGTTTATCTTTATATGCATGAATAAAAAGTTTATGTGCATATATATATGTACATAATTCAAACCACATTATAGTAATATTACTATGCTGATGTTAAAAATATTAAAGTTCCAGGAAAAAAATTTCAAACAGTGATGAAAGTTGTACATGGATATGACTTACTAGTTTTGGGGGCAGACGGATACTATTTAATAGTACAAACACAGTATTTCAGATTAAATTGTAAGGAGAGTGGCTTTTATGATACAGGACAATTGGTTTTAGGAATTCTGAGCTTTATTTTTTGTCTTTGAAAGACTTGGTAGTAGTTCCAAACCATACAGATACAAATAATTATAAGGACAATACTATTTTTATTTTTTATTGAAAAAGCAAAATATCAGACCTATGAGACATAATCTTGTGAGTGCTTCTGATAATGTCATAAGAAATAAATCAAGGGCCTCTGAAAAGTATTTTCCTTCCTGACAATTCTGAGACTAGCTGAGTGTCCTACATTTCAATTCAATTTTGGCATCAACTACTGGAACTGGCATCACATTCTGTAGCTTCAAGGGCTCAGTCTCACAGGAAGATGCCAGTCAAAAGTACTAGTTCTGTATGTTACCTGCACGCTGTCCTTTATAGCTGCAAAGTCAACATCCCCCATCCCCAGGCTTGATGATTTACCAGAATCACTCACAAGATTCAGAGGAACATGAATTTAGCTTTATGAATTTATTATAAGGGATACAAAAGAAATCCAGGAGAGAAAGTGCTTCGGTTGAACTCTGGAAACGCTCTGGGCACAAGAGTCTCTGTCTTATGGTGCTGAGGTGCACGTGGTACTGTTAGTGAATGTTTTCCCCACCTGAAGCTCCACAAACACCCGCAGTTTGGAGACTTTTACACCAATGGCTACTGGCAATCAGTTTAGTCTTCAGCGTTTATTCCCCTCCTGGAGATTGGGGTTAGGAGTGAATTTTCCAAGCTTGTAGTCAAGGTTTGGTCTTTCTCAACATCCGCAGCTATCTTCAAGTTCAATGAAAAATGCTACTGTCTCCTATGACCTTTATCACTCAGGAAGTCCCAAGGATTTTAGGGACTCCTGTGCCAGAAACTTGGGGGAAAGACTGAATATTTTTCTATGATACATCAGTTTATATATTTAAACTAATTTGTTTTACTAAATATCTGGTGTATTATTTAAAGATGGAAAATGAGCCACCATTTTGTTGTTGAAAGATAATGTGTTTTATGCCTCTAGATGAATCTGAAACAATTAGTAAAAAGTAAGAGATTTAGGCGGACAGTATTTATTATCCTTAAGGGAAAACGCTGTATTTAACTAACATGTTCAACAACAATATTGTCAGATGTGTGGGGGCAGAGTTTTAAACTTACTTAAGCCTAGCAATTTTAAATATCTTCTTTTATAGTTAATTTATAAATAAAAGAATTCCCTAAGTAGATGACAATACATCAGTTAAGTAAACAAATTGTATCTCTTTAGTTTAAAAAAAAATTCTGTCTCTTTAATAGTAGTTTCCCTAAAGTCTGCAAGATGGCAGTATTCTTTTTCAGAAAATCATTATTTTTGGAGATGAATTCTAATAATTTTAGTATGGTATGTTAATATATGTTAGTTATTGTGTTAACAGTTTTATATGATTTATCTCATTAAATTGTCATGGCACTACTATGAAAATCTTTCTAGCAAAACTTATATAAGGGTACTACAAAATATTCATGGAAAAATGGAATTAAAAGATATTTATCATGACACTGAAATTTTCCAAGTCAGAGGGAGTGGTGAAATCAGAAATAGAATCCATGTGAGTAACTGTTATGATTTGCCCTAGAAAATGTACTCCATTGCCCAGTAAAATGATACTGTTCCCTCATCAGTTTCTACTACAAACAGTAATAATGTTGAAGACTAATTTAAAAACAGCAGGAGATGGGTGAAATACTTGGGGAGTTGAAAGATCTTGGTTGAGAAAGGATTAATTGAGGCCAGCACTGTGGCATAGCTGGTTAAGCCGCTGCCTGCAATGCAGGCATCCCACATGAGTGCTGTTCAAATCCTGACTGCACCACTTCTGACCCAGCTCCCGGCTAATGCACCTGGAAAAGCAGCGTAGTATGACCAAAGTGCCTGGGCCCTGCAGCTACCCTGGAGACTTGGAAGAAGCTCCTGTCTTAGGTCTGGCCTAGCTCTGGCTGTTGCGGATAGAAGATCTCTCTCTTTCTGTCTCTCCCCCTCTCTTTATCTCTGCAAGTCTGCCTTTCAAATGAAATAAAAGATTCTTAAAAAAGAAAAAAAAGACATTACAACGGAAGACAAGGATACTTTACCTTACTAGATGCTGCTTCAACTATTAATAACTATTGTATAGAGCTAAAACTAAAATATATTCCCAAAAAGTTGTGCATTGTCGTTCAATTTGAAAGCTGTAAATAACACTACCCAGACTTTGTCTTAGCTGATATAACCAAGAAAGCAATTTCTAAGAAATGCCTGAATCTGATACTGATTCACCAAAATGTCCAGTGGCATGTACAGGAGAATAAATTTTTTCTTTCTTTAGTAAAAACTTATAATACAAATTTTAAAATACATGATGAAAGATAGACACATTTGGAAAAATATTTAGGGCACAGCCCATTAAATTTATTTATCTATATAGAGTTACCAGGGTTATTTTGGTGTGTGGTTCTTAGGGATTGAGTGATTTTAGCTAAGCTGACTACTTTTAGAGATGAGTCCAGGCTATGAAGAACTCCAGCAAAGCAGAGGCCTATATAAACAGATCAGTGCATAAATCTTGATTGTCATTGCCCAATTCCTTTGCATTATTTCTGTTGTTAATGATGATTTCCTTCTGGAAATATTATGAGAAGAGTAGGAATTCATTTTGCCTTTGATATCCTTGGCAGGCATGAAGAACATTAATTTGTTTAGTTGTGGAGGAGGAATTTTGTATTATCATTGACTTTAATGCTATTTTTGGCACCCAGGTTCAGAAGATATATAGCTCGTTTAAAAAGCAAGAATGCAAAATATTTTATTATCTTTGGTTGGGAGTAGCCTCCCTGAAATTTCATTTTGAAGAGATAAATTTTATATATTAATATATATATAAACATGTGTTTATATATATTCAAATATATAAAATATATATTCAGGAGACAATAAATGATGTTTAAAATTTTTTTCTCATGAAACTGTTGTGTTGATGTGTTGTTAAAAGTTATGAAATATGATAAGTTCTGGGTCTCTATTGTTTATAAATATAAATATTAGTTTTGCATTTTAGTCATGCAAATTTCACATAGAGTAAGAGTTGATAAATGACAAGGAAAATGACAAATTTTTGGAGCAATCTTTACTGTTTCCGGAAGGAAGAATATTCTATATTTTGCCCAAAATGCTGATGGTTTTATTCTTTTTCTAATCATAAATAAAAGTAGTACAAACACTGTAAAAATTCACATGAGAAAGACTGCTTATTGAAAAAATCATCCATAATCCTATCACACAGAGAAATCTGGTACAGTGAGTTCTGCAAAAACATTTGTGTTTTTGAAACTTAGTACTATTATAAACAAGCTAGCTAAAAGTAAATATATACATTTTTAGACAAATATCTCAAATCCACTTTCAATTACTCTTGCTCCTCCCTCATCTCACCAAACTCTTTCATCAAAAATGTTGTTCATTCAAAATAAGAATTTCCTAGTTATATACTCCTTTATACTGCCCCCTGTTCATTTTCCTCATGATATTTTTCATAAATTGCATTTCTGTATTTGTATATTTGTTTGTGGTATGCTGAGGGTTACAGACACACAGGCACAAAATCTTAGATAATTTATTTATCTCTTAAACCAAGCATATATTTTAGACTTAAAAAATACATCTATATTAATTTAAAAGATACTCTTAATTTTCAAATATATTTTTTCTTGAAGGTTATTCTACTTTCCCAGATCATTTTGGTGGAGAAGTCTGAGAATACAAGAATATATTCTTGAGAATGCTAAATTCTCAGCAAGTTATATTATAAATATTTTTGTAGGATATTATACAATCATTGATCTATTACTTTGTACAAGTTTACCACTCCCTGAATCCCAGCTGTATCTAAGTATACTCATTCATCCAATCATGCTATAATCTTATAAAGAACATCAAATATGGAAGAGGCCCTCTCTTCTCTGTTGGCTTATAGGGGAAGTTCCCTGAAGTTCTTTTCCACCTGGACCTCCCTGGTGTGCAAAACTGTGTTCTTATGCATGTTCCTTGTGTGTTTTATTCAAAGTAGGGAATATTGAACCGAGTGCATTTCCAAGTATCAAATAATTCAAATAAGCTTAGTTAGTAAAATCTATTTCACGTTTTCCTTCTAGTAAAGACGAGAATGCACATTTTTATCTGATTTCAAAAATATTTTCTAATGACAAAAACATTCTTAAGAACATTCTTTTCAGTGCCATCTGCGGATGTCTTATAGTTTATTTTTGTAAACCTACATAGATATCCCATGGCAATGAATTTTATTGGCATTTTCCTTTGCTTTTGTTCAGCTTGGCTGTCTAACATTTACTTTGTCAATTATAGTCATCTTACTATTCACAGTCCGTTCTGTCACTGTGTGACTTTAATTGTATTTTGCTAAATTAAAGAGGCATTATAAAGTTGTTACCCTTTGATTTTTTCAGTTTAATTTCATTTTTCTTTAATCTTTGGAGCACATGGAATTATCAATTAGCATAATAAAAGTCAGTGTGGAGTTTAGTAACTATATTGAATATCCTATAAAATAGACTAGTTCATAGAATGCCAGTGTATGCAAGTGTTAGTGAAATGTCTTTTATTCTCTCACTATACCTTTACTATCCCCATATGTACCTTATGCTGAGAGTGTATCAGATGATTACCCAGGAAAACATCATTAATGGGTGAATAATATAAATGCTGTGCACTTTAGTAATACATTTTATCAAAATACCTTAAAGTACTTCACACATGACAATTAATCAAGTCTTCCTACACTACTTCAAGCAAGGTATTATTATCTGCTATTATAATTCAGATAAACTATCGTTACAGTTAAGAAAGATGAAAGATTAAGTAACTTGTCAAAGATCACATATTAGTTCAATACCAGCGCAATAAAACTCAGATTCCTGACTGTTGCTATTAACATTAAGCACAGCCACCGTACATATTACTCAGTGAGCACAGCACTGTTCTTTTGAAATCACTTACTATATGCTAACCTTTTAAGAAGTTTAAATTAACATGAGCACAATGGCATCAGATCATGTATTCACACCCAATCTGATAATGGAGGCAGGTATGTGTGTAATTTTTCTGATAGGTGGGGAAATGTTAAACATATAAGTTAGCATCATATATTTTATCAGAAAATTTTGTATTGTCTTAAAAGCTGTGTTGCACTGACTCTCTCATCGTTCCTAGTAACTTGAAATGTGAGAACAATGGAAAATGGAAAGTGGTTCCCACTTACAGCGTGCAGGGGCTGTTACCGAAGTAGAAGTTCTAGGATGAAGTCTTTTCACAAGGCTATTGCTCAGATTTCATGATTGCTCCTAAGTGTTTGCAACAAAGGGTACTGTTGATTTCTTTTATGACCTTTCTTTATAATATGAGGGAATGGCAGGAATTACAAGTCTCTTTCTTGCCTTTTTTCCCCCTCCAATATCTACTATAAATGATTATTTTCTTCCAGTAAAGGTAGTTTTATCTGGTTGAGTTCTTCTGATATGAACGCTTCATTCAATGCTGTAGATCCATTCCAATGTCCATTTAGAGAATCACTGAGAATGATTTGTGCAATTGATTGGTGACATTGAGCACAGAATTGATGCTTCATCGTTTCAGGAGCCCTTCCTAGAGGAGACAAAATTGTCAAACAAAATGCAGGATAGTATTTCATCTGGGTGAAACTGGATATCACAATTGCTAGAACTCAGCTTCTAAAAATCCTGCTTATTTTCTCTCTGCTTTTTGACACCAAGCAGCGCCCAACTCCCCTGAATACTAGAGTGTTTTGTATTTGTATTCATGGTAGCTGTGCACTAAAACTACTGCGGATAATTTAGGTAATTGGCAAACCACAGGGGCACTTATTCTGCTCACCTGCCTATTTTAGGTTGGCTCATCATCACTCTAATTGGCAGTGGGTAGTTACTGGTCCATTTGCCATGTATTATGACAAAAGATGCTAATGGGCCCCGGCAGTGGGTGTGTTGTACCTTTGCCCTGCTTCTGGCATGTAGAAAGCAATCCCACTGTTTTTGCATAGCAAGTAGCATGGCTGGACACTTTTCCTACATCAAAAGGAGCTTTTCCTTTTGAAAAATGACAACTTCCCCTGGCAAAGGCCTAATCTCAGAATTGACATGTATCCTTTCTCACAGTCACCAGACAGCACATTGTCCCTAAAAACAAGAGTACATCAGTCAAGGTAGTTTTCATCATTTTCACTACATTTTTATTATCAGAACTCCTCTGAAGCTTGAAATTGAAATCTGTTTCTTTCTTGACATTTTTCTCTATATTGGGCATGTAATTATGGGCCCAAATGAAGTTCAAGAGGAATGGATCAACAAAGCCCACAGCTAAGTACACTAAACTTTGATCTTGGAGGAAAATATGAATTCCAAGGTAGATTTAGACAGCTGTACTATGAATGCTACGGTGAACAAATGTGGAATCAGAAGAAATATCCCATGGTTGACTGACTTTTTTTTTTTTACATAAATGCAAGGGACTGAAGCCCAAATTTCGTCTTTCTAGCACAGGATAGTGGTTCTTAGTACATCGCAGATAAGAACTCATTTTAAAAATAATAAAAAAGTGTCTGCTCAGTTAATAATTATGAAACCAGAATCTATGAATTGAGAATCAGTATTTATTCCTACATATCAATTCAATAATTTTTTCAAAGTATTTATTTTATTAATTACAGCAGCAATTACAACTACATATGTACAAAGACAGTGAGGAGGAGATACATTGTTTCAATGACTGTGCTTTATGCTCACAGATAGATTGGCAGATCTACAACAACAGTTCTGCTGACTATGATTTGAGAGTCACTGATTTAAGGCCTATGAAGGAAGATCTACTTCATTTTAGGATTGTACTGAAATCATGATAAACATTCATCAAGCTAACAAAATGGATTCATGATGTTATGATGTTGTATAGGAAGCATTTGTAGGTGAGTTTACATTAATTTACTAAAAAAGCCTAAAACTAAGAAAAAATAATTATTGCTTATTGATTAGGATGCTGTTCAATTCTCTTTCAACTGTTCATCAATTTGAATTAAATTTACCTATAGTCATTACAATGAGCCAATGTGCTAAATTTTAAAATAATATGATCAGACATTAGACAACATTATGGAATTCACTCAGAAAAAAGACTGAAGACTCAGAATATTTTCATGTAATAGCATTAGTAATTAGACATAAGACTTTTCTAAGTCTCATACTTTAGAAATGCATGAATTTGGTTGGCGCCACGGCTCACTTGGCTAATCCTCTGCCTGCAGCGCTGACACCCCGGGTTCTAGTCCTGGTTGGGGCGTCGCTTCTGTCCTGGTTGCTCTTCTTCCAGTCCAGCTCTCTGCTGTGGCCCTGGAAGGCAGTGGAGGATGGCCCAAGTGAGGCAGCCATTTGGGAGGTGGACCAACAGAGGAAAGACCTTTCTCTCTAACTCTGCCTGCCAAAAAAAAAAAAAAAAAAAAAAAAGGAAGAAATTCATGAATTATACTCCTGTCTACAGCTCTATTTTGATCAATTTCCCCTTGCCCCAGACAGTGTTTCCTGCTTGGGATATACCCAAACACACTTGTATTTATCTTTTATGTTTGAAGATGCTACTGGGGATTATAGCCCATTAGTGTTCAGACAAGAGCAAAGTCACAGATGTGGCTGACAGCTTTCCTTCTCTGGTGGTGGTGACTGTTTTTTATGTGTAGAGACAAAGCTTCAGAAAGCTTTAACACTTTACTTGGAATTGTTGCAGGGAATCTCTGTTAAAAAGCACAGTGATCATGTCTTGAGGCTTGACTGCCATGTGGCCTTTCTGTCATCTATGTGTCTACCATGTTATTAGCTATGCTGTACCTTGAGGTCTTAAAAGTATTTCATTGAAGTGCTTGGCTAATGGTTGTCTCACCTAGCCTGTCTGTGGAGGTCTACCAGCCTGTCAGTCTCTGTTCAAGTCACAGCTGTTACATTTGTGCTGGTTTAACTCTGTTCCTTCACTTGTTGACTAAGTTTTCTCCCCTTTGTCGCTGTTGTATGTTGAAACAGGTGACCTTTGGTTTTGGAAGGCTGTCCCACGGTGGATGTTCAGCAGCATCTTTGGCCTCTTCCCATTAGATGACAGCAGTAGCTCCCCAGCTCCTTCTCCTGATTTAGGGTTCTGACAACCAGGAATGTCTCAAGATGTTATCAAAGACCCCCCGGGGACAAAATGCTTCCTAATTGAGAACAATTGCCCTAGACTACATGTAATGTCAGTATGGCCTATCTGTAATAAAAAAAAAAAAAAAGAAGGTAGCAGTAAAGTGGATACCATACATACATTTCAAGTGAGAGAAAATACTATTCTCTGATCAATTTATAGACCTTGGGTTTGAGGACAATCCATGTGTGACACTGTCTTGCACACAAAAGCCATTCTGTCTTTGAAACTAATAACAAATGGATACATAGTTAATAAAGATAGGTGTGTGTGTGTGTGTGTGTGTGAGAGAGAGAGAGAGAGAGAGAGAGAGACAGCGAGACAGAGAGAGATTTCTCCATAGGTAAATGCACTTAAGCCAGGTTTGAGAATGTTTGGTGGTAATGAGTAAAATGATACAGAAGAAGAAAATAATACCCTGTTTCATAGATTTGTAATTTAAAGATTTGTGGATGTTACTACATTGATTTCTTTAGTTAGATTTGGCCTCAGTAGGTATATAGGAACAAACCGTTATTTTTTTTAAGTTTTCAGATGAAAGGAAAAAAGAAGTGATCCAGCTGACTTGGCGACCCTGTTAGAACACAATGAGCTCCTCAGAGATCTTTAGAAGATGTTGGAGTTGGGAGCAGGAAGGCTGTTTGGAGTTTCTCACATTTGTTCCTGTATTCATTAAACAGGTGTTTACTGATGCTTCTGTGTTCCAGAACTACCCAGAGCATATTGCTTTTTTTTTTTTTCTAATTCTCACCCTTTCCTGCTCTAGCTCCTTCAGTTTTTTTCTCTATATCCATCAAGATTAATTTTGCCAGCTCCCCAGCCCATGGACAGAAAAGTTCCCCACACAGCCAAGACATTTCTTTTTCTAGTTCATTAGAAATCACTCCCAGCTGGGACTATAATGTCCTTGTGCCATCCATGGATTTAAGGGGAAAGGACTGGCTGGCCTTGTTGGGTCACTATCCCAAGGTAAACTATCAGGTGTGCTCAGCGTGTATTGTCCTAGCTTCAAAGGTGACACCCGGGAGCTCTCTTCCATTGCTGTATGAATGGAGGGAGCAGTGAGAAGAGAAGCCATTAAACATGTCCCCAGAGTATCCTTTGCTCCAACTTAGAGTGGCCTACAAGGTGACAAGATGCAAAGGTGCATATAATAACTGAAGAAAATGAGAGGAACTTGGAACCAGGCCATAGACGGTATGGCTGGCTGACAGTGTAGCTCCTCAGCTTCGGTGATATCCAGGAAGTTAAAGAGAGCAGACACAGGTAGGAGCAGTATGAATAGGTGTGGTAGAAATCACAAAGATGGTTTAATTCCTCTTTAGTCCTTTGGATAATTTTGGGATAAATCAGGAGTGAGTTGTGATAGTGACAGCTATCAAAGGGAGTAAAAGGCCACAGAAAAAGCACAGGCAGTCAAAACCAAAATTAACATTTGGGATTGCATCAAATTCAGAAGTTTCTGTACTTCAAAACAAACAGTCAGGAAAGGGAAGAGACAACCGACAGAATGGGAAAATATATTTGCAAACTATGCAACAGATAAAGGGTTGATAACCAGAATCTACAAAGAAATCAAGAAACTCCACAAGATCAAAACAAACAACCCACTTAAGAGATGGGCCAAGAACCTCAATAGACATTTTTCAAAAGAGGAAATCCAAATGGCCAAAAGACACATGAAAAAATGTTCAAGATCACTAGCAATCATGGAAATGCAAATCAAAACCACAATGAGGTTTCACCTCACTCCGGTTAGAATGGCTCACATTCAGAAATCCACTGACAATAGATGCTGGAGAGGATGTGGGGAAAAAGGAACACTAACCCACTGTTGGTGGGAATGCAAACTGGTTAAGCCATTATGGAAGTCAGTCTGGAGATTCATCAGAAACCTGAAGATAACCCTACCATTCAACCCAGCCATCCCACTCCTTGGAATTTACCCAAAGGAAATGAAATTGGCAAACAAAAAAGCGGTCTGCACATTAATGTTTATTGCAGCTCAATTCACAATAGCTAAGACCTGGAACTAACCCAAATGCCCATCAACAGTAGACTGAATAAAGAAATTATGGGACATGTACTCTATAGAATACTATACAGCAGTCAAAAACAATGAAACCCAGTCATTTGCAACAAGATGGAGGAATTTGGAAAACATCATGCTGAGTGAATTAAGCCAGTCCCAAAGGGACAAATATCATATGTTCTCCCTGATTGGCGACAACTAACTGAGCACCAAAGGGGAAACTTGTTGAAGTGAAATGGACACTGTGAGAAACAGTGACTTGATCAGCTCTTGTCCTGACGGTTGATGTACAATGTAATACTTTATCCATTTTAGTATTTTTTTTTGTTCTAGTACCATTGGTTGAACTCTGTAATTAACACACAATTATTCTTAGGTGTTTAAATTCTAACTGAAAAGTGATCCCTGTTAGGAATTTGGAAAACATTATGTTGAGTGAAATAAGCCAATCCCAAAGGGACAAATACCACTTGTTCTCCTTGATAGGTGACAACTAACTGAGCACCAAAAAGGAAACCTGTTAAAGTGAAATGAACACTATGAGAAATGGTGACTTGATCAGCCCTCACCCTGACTGTTGATGAGCAGCTTGATATGTTATCCCTCTTAGTATTTTTGTTTGTTTGTTCTACTTAATACTTTTGGTTGAATACTGTAATCAATACACAATTCTTCCTAAGTGCTGAAACAACTGAAAAGTGATTGCTGTTAAATATAAGAGTGGGAACAAGAGAGGGAAGAGATGTGCAATTCGGGACATGCTCAAGCTGACTTACCTCAAACAGTAGAGTTAGAAACATACCAGGGGATTCGAATTCAATCCCATCGAGGTGGCATGTACCAATGCCATCTCACTAGTCCCAGTGATCAATTTCTGTTCACAATTGATCATAATGATAGGACTAAGAACCAAAGGGATCACATAAACAAGAATTGGGTCTGCAAATACTAGCTAATAGAATAAAAAAGGGAGAGAATGGTCCAACATGGGAAGTGAGATACACAGCAGACCCATAGAATGGCAAATGTCCTAACAGCACTCTGGCCTCATAATCAGCCCTTAAGGCATGCGGATCCGGCTGAAATGCCCATGAGACTATTTCAGGCATGGAAAGCCAAGACAGTCTGGGGGAAAAAAAAAAAAAAACTAAACGAAAGATCTCTGTGAGTGAGATCTCAGTGGAAAGAATGGGTCTTCAAAGAAGGAGGTACCTTTCTCTGAAGGGAGGAGAGAACTTCCACTTTGACCATGGCCTTGTCTAAAAATGATCAGAGTCAGTGAACCCAGGGGGCTTCCATAGCCTTGGCAGCTCATGACTGGTGCATGGGGAGATTACTGAGGCCATAAACAAGAGTGTCAATTTGTTAAGTCAACAGCAGGAGTCACTGTGCACTTACTCCTCATGTAGGATCTTTGTCCTTAGTGTGCTGTACATTGAGATTTAATGCTATAACTAGTACTCAAACAGTATTTTTCACTTTATGTTTCTGTGTGGGAGAAAACTGTTGAAATCTTTACTTAATGTATGCTAAACTGATTTTCTGTATATAAAGAGAATCGTAAATGAATCTTGACATGAATGGAAGGGGAGAGGGAGTCGATAAGGGGAGGGTTGCGGGTTGGAGGGACATTATGGGGGGGAAGTCATTGTAATCAATATTCTGTACTTTGGAAATTTATATTCATTAAATAAAAGTTAAAAAAAAGATTTATGTATTTATTTGAAAGACAGAGTTACAGAGAGAGAGGGAGGGAGAGACAGAGAGAAATCCTTCATCTGCTGGTTCACTCCCCAAATGGCTGCAACAGCCAGAGCTGCACAGATCTGAAGCCAGGAGCCAGAATCTAAAAGGATATAGACATCAATACAATAATGGGAGACTTCAACACCTCACTTTCATCAATGGACAGATCAACTAGACAAAATTCAACAAAGAACTAACAGAGATAATCTACACAATGGACCAAATGGATTTAATTGATATCTACAGAACATTCCATCCCACAGATACAGAATACACATTCTTTTCAGCAGTGCGTGGAACTTCCTTTAGGAGAGACAATATGCTAGGCCATAAGGCAATTCTCAAAAAATTCAAAAAATTAATATCATACCATGTATCTTTTCTGAGCATAATGGAATGAAGCTGAAAATTAATAACTTAAGAAACTATAGAAAATATGCAAACACATAAAGACTGAGCAACATGCTCCTGAATGAACAGTGGTTCATAGGAGAAATCAAAAGGGAAATTAAAAAAGCTCTGCAAAAAATGAAGATAACAACACAACATATCAAAACTAATGGGATATAGCACACGCACTATTAAGAGGAGAGTTTTAGCAATTGGTGCCTACATCAAGAAGATGGAAAAGCACCAAATAAATGAGCAATGCATCTCAAGGACCTAGTGAAACAAGGAAATATCTAATCCTGTGGTTAAAAATATAGTACCTAAAAGGTAATCTATACAAGTGAAATTGACACTTTGAGATGCAACGATTTTGAACAGCACTTGCCTCGACGGTTGAAGAACAGTTTCTTTTTTCATACTGTTTGTTGAACTTTTTACTTAGTGTAGGGTTCATCTTATGAGTATAAAATTAATTGAAAATAGATCTTTATGAAAAATAAGAATGGGAATAGGAGAAAGAGGAGGAACAAGGATGGAAGTGCAGGTGGGAGAGAGGGTAAGGTGTGAGGAATCACTATGTTTCTAAATTTGTATATATGAATGAAATGCATGAAATTTGTATTCCTTAAATAAAAGATTTTAGGTTAAAAAAAGCAGGAAAGCTCAGCTTCTGCTTGACTCAGCCTATTATTTGGCGCTGCTACAAATGTGCTTTCATTTACTCAACTGAATTCTCACTGTAGGAGAAGTGCTTGATAGAAGGTGATCCTTGCCTTGGTAAAACTTAGATTATAGAATATAGGACATTTATTTATTTTATTTAAAATATGCATATCTGAATGCTTTGACACTGAAGAAATCAAATTTCATCATCTGTGAAATTGAAGTTTTCAATATTTATTTAAATCTGGAATTGTTTAAGAAAGAAATGATTTAGCCCAAGGGGGGAAAAAAGAAATCGATGTGAGTCATTTTAAATCTTGTTAGAATAATTGGACTCAGATCTGGGGAATCCAGCATTTGCATCATCACTATTATTTGAGTATTTCATTTAGAAAATATATATGCTGGGATGATTGGGAAGTAGGTAGATGGGAAGCAGAGTGAGACATTTAACTATCATTATCTGTCAATTGTTTGATCACATATGCTACTGTGCATGGATTTTACTGAGACTTCAGCTACATTTGAGGTCTAGTAAACTTTGATCTCTTAAACAGACTTTAAGGAGCTCCCTAAAAGCACACTCCATTGAAGCAAAATGGAAAGAGACATGTACTATGGATTAAAGCCAATTGCAAAATTGGACGGATAAATTATTTGCAGCACAAGTGGGAAAAACTGGATTTAGAAATATATTTGAACATTATAGCAGAACAAAAGTTAATGTATTAGAAAAATAAATTCTTATTAAAAAAGAAATTTATCAAAAAGTACCATGAAACAAGTTGCCCTGAGGACAACTTCCTGATCTCCTTTAGAAGAACATACCATTTCTGATACACAGAAAACAAAAATATTTGAAGTGATGTGTTTTAGTTAGTTGGGGTTGCCATAACAAAAAATAGGCTGGGTGACTTAACAAACAGGGATTTTAAGCTCTTACAGTTCCGAAGGCTAGAAGTTCAATATTGAGAAGTTGATAGGTTTGGTTTCTCTTGAGGCCCATCTCTTTGGCCTGCAGATGGTAGCCTTATTGCTGTGTCCCTTAGATGGCCTTTTCTCCGTGAATGTGCTTCCCTCTTTCTGTAAACAATGTATTGGATTAGGGCCCACCCCTATGACCTCATTAAATCTTAAGAACCTTTTAAAGGCCTTACCTCTAAACACATTTGCATTGGGGATTAAGGTTTTGACATATGAGGTTTTCTGGAGGACACAATTCAGTCCGTAACATGGTGCATAATTTTTCATGTCTATAGTATTAAAATAAAACTTAAAAATCTACCTTTTACCCTTATTAATATTTCTTACAATTTGATAAGTGTTGATGAGAATCAGTGACTGATTTTGATATACCAGTCTCCAGGTTAGGAACAAAGTAACAGTGCTGAATTTTGGTTCCTTTGAAAGAGAGAGAGAGGGAGAGTGAGAGAGAGAGGTTCAACCCCTAAATGCCCACAGCTGAGGCTTGGCCTCACCAGGCTGATGCCAGAAGCCAGTATTGCCAAGTGGCAATACTATGTGGGTGACAGGGAGCCAACTACTTCAGCTCTTACCTGCTGCTTCCCAGAGTGTGCATTAGCAGGAAGCTGGAATCAGGACTTGAATGGATGCATTCCAATATATGATGTAGTATCACAATCAATGGCTTACTCACTAGGCCAAACACGGAACCCTGGTGTTGTTTTTATTTTTTTTAAAGATTTATTTATTTGAAAGTTAATTACACAGAGAGAGAAAGAGAGAGAGAGAGAAAGAGAGAGAGAGAAAGAGAGGTCTTCCATCTGCTGGTTCATTCCCCAATTGGCCACAACAGCTGGAGCTGGACCAATCTGAAGCCAGGAGCCAGGAGCTTCTTCCAGGTCTCCCACGTGGGTGAGAGGCCCAAGGACTTGGGCCATCTTCTACTGCTTTCCCAGGCCATAGCAGAGGGCTGGATTGGAGGTGGATTAGGTGCTCATATGGGATGCTGGCACTGTAGGCAGCAGCTTTACTCACTATGCTATAGCACTGGCCCCCTGGTGTTATTTTTTAAGTAATGAATTATGGTTTGGTCACAAATCTTTTCAACATGGTCACTCCAATTTCTTCCAACATCTGTAGCCAGCAAATTTAATAAAAATGACACTATTGGTATGCATTTAGACATTTATTTTCTTGTAAAATTTAAATACGTTTTATATTTTTGAATGTATACACATATACTTATGGAAATCAACCATCATAAATAAATACATTGGTAAAATAAAAATAAAATTCTATATATTTTCTGAATGTTGATCTTGATATTAACAAAAATATAGAAATTATAAAAATCAAAACAGCAAACGGTGGAATAATTTGTAAAAATATTTCCAGGGTAATCATGTGATTAGTTCAGCTAAATATCCTGCATTGTTTGTATATTTATAGTCACATAGATAACACAAACACATGCATATGTATTATGTTTTTTGTTAAGAATTATGACTCTAGGGGCTGATGTGGTGCCTATTGGTTTCCCAGCTGCTCCCTGACTGCTAATGGCCTGGAAAAATTAGCAGAATATGGCCCAAGTGTTTGGTTTCCTGTCATCCATCGTGGGAGACCTGGATGGAGCTCCTGACTCCTGGCTTTGGCCTGGGCCAGTTCTAGCTGTTGCAGTCATCTGGGGGAGTAAGCCAGCAATTGGAAGATATCTCTTTCTGTTGTTTCTTCCTTTCTATTTGTAACTCTTTGAAATAAATAGACGAATTCATTAAAAAAAGAATTATGCAAATAAACAACTCTAGCCTTGGATTATTTTATGAGAAATAATAACTTAAAATTATTATTATTATGGGGCTCTCTTTAAATATCAATATGTGATCAATGTGTATGATTCATTTGTTAGTTATGGATTTAAAAAGCCAATGTTTAATTACCCACTGGAACTTGTTTTTAATCATCCTGAGCAAATGGAATCTATGCTGCTATGGAATTGATCCTTCTTTTTTTATGCCTTATAATTTCATCCCAGCTGCATTTTTTTAAGATAAGTTTTCTCAAGGTAAGTTTTAATACTATATCAACTTAAATGCATAACTTAAACTGCATTATACTTCATTAGATAAACTATTTAATCAAAGGCCAAATAGTATACAATGCTATCAAGGGTGCTGAAATCAAGATTAAAGAATTTGGGACTAAATTCTTAGGTTGTCATCTTCCAGAACTGTTTAAAGTATAGAAATCTATTTTTGACTTTATTTAGAAGATTTTATTTATTTATTTGAGAGGTAGAGATACAGAGAGAGAGAGAGAGAGAGAAAGAGAAAGAGAGAGAGAGAGAGAGAGAGGCAGAGAGAGAGGGAGAGGGAGAGGAAGGGGGAGGGGAGAGAGAGAAAGAGAGAATCTTCCATCCACTGGTTCAATCCCCAGATGGCAGCAATGGCCAGGGCTGTGCTAGGCTGAAGCCAGGAGCCAGGAGATTCTTCTGGGTTTCCCACATGGGTGCAGCGGCCCAGGAACTTCGGCCATCTTCCACTGTTTTCCCAGGCACATTAACAAGGAGAAAGAACAGAAGTGGATCAGCCAGGACTCAAACTGGTGCCCATATGGGATGCCAGTGCTGCAATACAAAATGCCAGCACCTATTTTTGACTTTTAAATAATAATATTAAATATACTTCCTTTCCTGGTTTTCTTATGTGTTTTCTGGACCTAACGAAGAAGTTGATGCCAGAATTTACTTCTGGACCGAATAGAGACAACCAAATTGATTGCAAGGATATTTGAATTCCACCCTCGAATTTTTGGTAGAGAAATTGGTAGTACTACATAAGAATAATTAGAGCGATTATACTAAAATTGTAGCTGAAGTGGCTAGAGTTTTACTTTCTTTTAGGTGTTATCACTGACATACCAGAAAACAATGTGTGTTTAAATCACTCTGACCTGCAGTTTCTTTAACTGTTAGACTGAGAAACATCATTCTAACAAGTTCAGCAAAGATAGGCTCAAATGAGTTATTATAATTCTAAAATAGCTATACAGTTTTAAGTAGCATACCATTTTCCTTTTTATCAAAGTGATGGGAATCACCCTTTCCCTCTGTTCAGATAAAGATCTCAATTTTAAATATTACAATTCCTATGAGAAAATCTGACTTACAGATTTTTAAAAATTACTTTTCCAATTTCGGTAATTTTTAAAAGATTACGACCGTGTGGCTGGTGCTGTGGCACAGCAGGCTAATCTGCCACCTGCAACGCCATCATCCCACACGGCACTGGTTCCAGTCCCAGCTACTCCACTTCCCATCCAGCTCTCTGCTAATGTGCCTGGGAATGAAGCAGAGGATGACCCAGGTCCCCGGGTCCTTGCCACCCATTTGGGAGACTCGGAAGAAGCTCCTGGCTCCTGGATTCAGCTTAGTCCGTCCCAGGTCGTTTTGGCCATTTGGGAACTGAACCAGCAGATGGAAAATTTCTGTATGTCTGTCTGTCCTGAATTTCAAGTAAAGAAATTAATCTTAAAAAAATTATGACCATGAAGCAATTTTCAATTTGGATATTGTGAATGAATCAAACTTCACTTATGGGGGCCAGCGCTGTGGCATAGCAGGTGCAGCCTCCGTCTGCAGTGGGTCTGTACCCATCCCATATGGGTGCCCGTTTGAGTCCCAACTGCTCCACTTCCGATCCAACTCTCTGCTGTGGCCTGGGAAAGCAGTAGAAGGTTGCTCAAGTCCTTGGGCCCCTGCTTGGGAGACCCGGAAGAAGCTCCTGGCTCTTGGCTTTGGATTGGCTCAGCTGCAGCCAATCGGGGAGTGAACCAGCGGATGGAAGACCTCTCTCTCTCTCTCTCTCTCTCTCTCTCTCTCTTTCTCTCTCTGCCTCTCCTTCTATCTCTGTGTAACTCTGACTTTTAAAATAAATAAATTAATCTTTAAAAAAAAACTTCACTTAATGGAAAAAATTTGCACTAATAATGTATGTTAGGAGGAACTGATAGAGTAAGTAGATCATGTTGTTTAACATTTCAAAAGTTCATGGGAAAATGGAAAGATTATTTTGGTACAAAAAATGTGTATTCACAATACACATTTTCCATGAACTTCTTGAAGGACCCTAATGTTAGCTTGGCTACAGTATTAAAATTATAGTAATAGTCATATTTACTTTGTACTTGGGGGGTATGGCGTTGAAGGACAGATATCTATGAATCTCTCCAAATTCTAGACAGTCTGTGAGACAGACTCTCCTTTGTTCTGAACCTTCTTTTCAAGATGTTTAATGGTAGAGACTTGTGAAATAGAGATAGTATCTCCTTTCAGAGCAAAGCAAAGATATTACTGCTCATTGTAAGATTCAGGTTTTCCTAAACCCAGGGTTGCTTACCTATAATACAACTCACTGCTGGTATCATTTGACTCTCTATTGTTGCCCAATGTGAAGAGGAGCTCAGTAAACCAACACCAAGAACCCTGACACTCTTGCCACTGTTGCTACTGTGGAGGATACATGGTTTTTCATAGTTGACCTAAAAGTCTTTGTCTTTTGTCAGCATCTCTGTGATCACGGCAAGCTAGCCTGAAAGAGAAGAAACGTTTCAGACCCTTTACATTCTTTGGCAGAAGATACTGTATTAGTCTCTTCAAAATATTCTTCTCATTTATCTGGATATCCACAAATTGTAGGCATGCAGATGAGCTCTATTCTCATAACTCAGTTTTGCTCCTGTTTTCAGCCCCCCCCCTTTTTTTACTGCATGAAAGAAAGATTAGTATATTCCAGGTTTTCTCAGTTATTTCAGATAGAGGGTCATTTTTTAGGGATTTCTCCCCCACCCCTTTTTTATACAATGTGACATCCAAGTTTCTAGATATTTACTACAGCATCATGGCATGGAGATGCTGGGAGGGTGGCTGAGGAACAGCAGCTGCATAACCTCTCCTCTATCACTTGTATCTGTCCTTTCTGATACCCCTTATTGTTTACGTCTCCATTTAATTCTAGTCTCTGGCTCACAGCATACTCATTCTGGAGCATCTTCTTGTCAGTCCCTAAGATACCATCAGGCTTTTGACATACATTCTTTCATTCAATTTTCCTTTCTTTCTTGTGGTAATGAAATTTTGGCTACTCTCCTAAGTGGTTTGGTGCAGTGGGAGACAGAGAACTGTCTAGGCTCTCCCTACATATGGCATAATAGTTTCTTTTTTGCCACTCAAATCTTCTGACTGGGTAACATGAAGAATCTCGAAAACAGTGCTACCTTCACCTGCCATCATTCTAGATGGGAAGTAGGTCCAAATCAGATCTATTCTCTATTCTGCTAAGAGTCCATACTTAAATAGTGGTTATATCACCTCACACACCCTCCCATTAACACAGACTAACTCTTTGTTGGGGAGTTGGATGTTGGGTGGTCATGGCTCCTTCTCTAGACATCTTGCTTTTTAAAAATTATTTACTTCACCTTTCAGGTCATAGATATTTAACCAAATATGGGATGAAAAACATGTTAACAAACTAAGAAACAAAAACCTGACTCAGAATGAATTGTTTCCAACTCAATTATTTATGTAAGAAATGGACTTTTGATGCACCTTGATTAGAAATGTTTTTTTTTTAACTTTTATTTAATGAATATAAATTTCTGAAGTACAACTTATGGATTACAATGCCCCCCCATAACTTCCCTCCCACCTGAAACCTTTCCTTCTCCTGCTCTCTCTCCCCTTCCGTTCACATCAAAATTCATTTTCAATTATCTTTATGTACAGGGGATCAATTTAGCATACATTAAGTAAAGATTTCAACAGTTTGCACCCACACAGAAACACAAAGTGAACAATACTGTTTGAGTACTAGTTATAGCATTAAATCTCAATGTACAGCACATTTAGGACAGAGATCCTACATGAGGAGTAAGTGCACAGTGACTCCTGTTGTTGACTTAACAAATTGACGCTCTTATTTATGGCATCAGTAATCACCCTAGGCTCTTGTCATGAGCTGCCAAGGCTATGGAAGCCCCCTGAGTTCACCAACTCTGATAATATTTAGACAAGGCCATGGTCAAAGTGGAAGTTCTCTCCTCCCTTCAGAGAAAGGTACCTCCTTCTTTGATGGCCCCTTCTTTCCACTGGGATCTCACTCGCAGAGATCTTTCATTTAGGTTTTTTTTTTTTTTTTTTTTTTCCAGAGTGTCTTGGCTTTCCATGCCTAAAATACTCTCATGGGTTTTTATTCTAAAGCCTTTCTGTGTCACCTCATTTCCCTAAAATCATGGGCAAGGAGCACCCTATCTGCCTCCATGTGGTAATAAAGAAGAGGGGGAAAGGGTCACAAGACAGAAGGGAGTTATTAGATTTGAAAGGAAAGCATTGATTAGTACCAATGGAACACCCTGATATACTTATGGATGAACCCACACCCTTAGACACCATGCTCAGTTCCTCTGTTAGAGTATGAGCTTTCTGTGGGAAGAGGCATCATATGGCTTATTACCCAGTATATGGCAGCAACTCAATTGTTTGTTAGTGAATAGTAAGTACTGTATTGATAAATAATGTTTCATTGGCTCATTGATCTTATAAATCAAAATAAATTTGTATAATTATAATTTGCAGGTCTTTAAAATATTATCAAGAACAGATTAAGGGAAAACAATAATAATTCCTATAACAAAATAATAGAAATCTCAAAGACTTAATATGATTATTAAAAGTATTTTGAGAGTAAAAGTTGATTTTATTTTTAGAAAATATTTACTATTTATGATTTGCATAAGTTCAAAGTATTATTCGAGATATTTTATAAATAGAATTGAATGCATATACACTGAAGTCATTGAAATAAAATATTTGATTTCAGATTTTAAACTAATTTATCATATCTGATTAACTAAATTTTGATCAAGAAAAGAACATTTAATGTTTTCAAGTGAACATGCCATGAAATACTGAAGTGGAAAATTTTGTATGGTTTCTCATGTATTTTATATAACAAAATATACATAGAAATGGACCTAAGAAACATTTTCTAATAAAATTTTTGAGGTAAAGAGTAGTCTTCCTAGATTGTTCCAAACTCCTTTTCCTTTCATTTGATCCTAAACTGCATCAGAAGAAATAGTTTTTGTATGCTTTGATTTTTCTGAGTATTGGAGAGAAGCTACTATATTACAAATTGCCACTATTGTTCAAAGCCATCAGACCAACCATATAGAAACCTTGATAAGAGCACTTGAAAGATTCTTTTATAGTGATAACTACAGTGGAGGAGGATATAGTCCTTGGAAGTGAATATAAGGTGTTACAATGGAGTGTTGTACACTATTTGAAACTCTTCGTGATAGTTATGGTATTGGACCTAACTCTTCAATTACTTTCATAATCCATCTCACTATGTCAAATTTCACGTATGTATTGATTAGCTTAGGAAAGTATGTCACCAGACTATTGATTATATTTTTAAAAGCAAGAAAGGTACAGAAAATATTTAAAAAGCTATCAAAAGCTATATACTAGGTCTTTGAAATGATGAGAAACAATGTTTCCTCAGTATAATTTCCATTTTAAAATGGAATTTATTAGAATTTTCCATTTTGGAAATAAGCAATAGATTCAACAGATAGATTGATCATGAACTCAAGTACACCTAACAATATATACTTTGTATACTTGGTTATAGGATATTTAAAATATAGAAATAATACTTGTTGATTAAAGTAGATAGTGAAACAAGAGCAGTAATGTGAAAAGATGTGGAATGACCAAAAATTGCTTTTAGAGGTTTTTACTATAACTGTGGGAGCCAGCATTGTGGTGCAGTGGGTAAGCTGCTGCCTGCAACACTGGCATCTTGGTTTAGAGTGCTGGTTTGAATTCTGGCTGCCCCACTTCCCGTCCAGCTCCTTGCTACTGTGCCTGGAAAAGCATCAGATGATGGCCCCAGTACTTGGGTCCTTGCTACCAGTATGGAAGACCTGGATGGAGTTCAAAACTCCTGTTTTCAGCCTGGTTTAGCCACAGCCATTGTGACCATTTGGGGAGTGAAGGAATGAAATGAAGATCTCACTCTCTTTTGCTATGTCTCTCTCTTTCTCTCTCTCTGCCCCCTCCCTGTTACTCTTTCAATAGAAAAGTAAATGTTTAAAACATACATAATTGTATCCAAATCTGAAAGGTCAACCAAACAAAACAACAACAAAAAGAAAACTTGAATACTCTCAAATTAATAATATATATCTGCACTGATATCCTTAATAATAGAAATAATTTTTCACCCAACAGAGTACATGTTTTCTTTTTCAACCAGTGTTGAAGCGACCATTCCTCACCCCTTAAAGGAGGCTCCAATGAGAATAAAAATGGAATGGGAGGGGGAGGGGAGGTGGGATGGGTGTTGTGGTGGGATGGTGGGAATGGGGGGAAAGAAACACTATATCCCTAAAAGCCACACATATGAAAATTTGTATTCAAAATAGAAACCTTCAAAAAAAGAAAACGAAGAGTAATATTGCTAATTATCAGAGAAATTCAAATTAACACAAAAAATGAGATACCACTTCAATTTTATTGGAAGGCCTAAATGGAAAAAAGTTGCAAGCACAGCAGTGAATATCTTTTGTCCCAACAAAATACCTAACATTGATCTGAACAACCAAAATATGTAATGTCTCTCACAATGCTGAATGTAGAGATAGCTGACCACAGAATCCAGCAATGCCGTCAAGACTTCTTTGCTTCCTTTTGTTTTCTCATTTGTTAGGCTTTTCTTCTGTAAGTCGTTCCCTTGAGGAGGTATTGTGGCTGCTCCTATTGTAGACAGACAGCATCCTGAGCAAGAACAGGATGTAGACCTAGTCAAAGAACGTCTCCTTGCTTGTCTGTCTCTTACTCCTGGCAAGTAAACTGTTCCCTAGAAGAGCCCCTCTTGTATTTTGTTGATCAGAAGTAGTCACAAAGTCAACCTTTAGCTATCAGAATTCTGGATAAGTGTTTATCTAGCAAAAAGAAATTGTCCCCAGGAACTGAGCTCATTGTCAACCCAAATAAAATTAGCAAGAAAAAAAGATGGAGAGAGGATTTTGAGAAGGCTATTAATAGTTTTTTGCCAATTACCTGTTGTGCAGATGTGGCAAAGGGATTCACTCATAGTGACAGGTGTACAACTCGTCTTCAAGTTGTCAATGCATTAACTTTTAGCCAACAGTGAATATAAAATTGAGAAAAACACTTACACAGTTCCATATGGAGCAAGTCTGCAGAAAAAAGAAAGCAAGTCAACTGACTCAGAGTCTGGAGATCTGGGCTGTAACTAGTTTTTTTTAAATAACCAGTTTGTCATTGTGTGGATTGTTCAACCATCTGGGCTTTTTTATTTCATTTATAAAATGTAGGAAATAAATGAGATTCATGATTCTCAAATGACATCCAAAAGGAACACCAAAGTTCTGTGAATTAGCCCAGCATATCACCTGATAAAAATCAAGATTTGATGGTTCTTGATAAATATCTGAACACTAATTTTTCCTGAAGACAGTTTTTCTCTAACTTCTATTGACTGATACTATTATTCTGCGATTATATGTTACCAGATGACAAAACAAATGATACAAATAATAAAAACGTTCTGATGTAAATAAAAATAGTTTATTGTTTTAATGGAAACACATGGCTTTTTGTGTGATGTCATGTTTTGGCATGTGAAACAGATTTACTTTTTGACCAGCACAATTGTACCACATTTTCCAGACCATGAAGCATCCAAGTCTTCATGGTGCTTTACAATGAACATGCTCTGGGTGACGTGTCTCCTTCTGAAAGATCTGGACGAAACACTCTGGGACTTTGAGTTACTTTTACCTTTGTTGTGGTGTGACTGGGGCCAGGTTCTGTTCTCCAGTGCAAGAAGAGATGGGAGTGCAAGGCCTCATGAAGGTCAGCAGAGAAGCAAGAGGTATTTGCATGTAAAGCAGGAGCACACACTCAGGAAGGAATGGAGGTACGCTTGAGAGAGCTGCACTCAACAAGGTTCAGGGCCATCCTTTTTTATGAGCTGAATGCATATGAGTGGTGTCTGGGATGGGGTTTAATTGAATATTCTTAAGGATTAGGGTTTGATGTAAGGCTTTATTTTATTTTATTTTTTTTAATATGTTTTTATTTGACAGGTAGAGTTTTAGACAGTGAGAGAGAGAAACAGAGAGAAAGGTCTTCCTTCCGTTGGTTCACTCCCCAAATGGCTGCTACGGCTGGCGCTGAGCCGATCCAAAGCCAGGAGCCAGGTGCTTCTTCCTGGTCTTCCATGCAGGTGCAGGGGCCCAAGTACCTGGGCCATCCTCCGCTGCCCTCCCGTGCCACAGCAGGAGAGCTGGATTGGAAGAGGAGCAACTGGGACAGAATCCGGCGCCCATATGGGATGCCGGCACCACAGGCAGAGGATTAGTCAAGTGAGCAGTGGTGCCATCCCCAATGTAAGGCTATATTATCACCCATTTCCTTTCTCCTTTTTAGAAAACTTGGATGTACCATGGCATTGAGTGCATGTTGAACTAGATGGGGACAAGTTAGGTTTGCAAGGTGGAACAGTGAACTAAAAGGAGGTGAGGGAGAAATTGAGCTTGGATGAAACAGAGCAGCCCTTTGAGATAGTTCTCATAAAGGGACAAGCTGAACCAGAGGTGGCTGAGCCCTGGCTGGTGGAGCATCATGAAATAGTGGGTCATTCACCACAGCTATCTGCTGTTTTCTGAATATCATTTCTCTAGGAGGGTATGAGCATAAAAGAGCCTATAACTTCTCTCAAAAGTGGAATTTTGGAAGGTGCCATGAAGCCCTGGACAGAAGAATATTTGAGCCATTTTTGGGGTTTCTTAAAGAAGAGGTTAAGTTGGAGGACAGTAACAAAGTTGAGGTTTTCACTGACAACCAGGTTTCATCTGGCCTCCCTTGTGGGTGCATGGGCCCAAGTACTTGGACCATCTTTTGCTGCTTTCTAAGGTGCATTAGCAGGGATCTGGATTGGAAATGGAACAGCTGGTACTCTAACTAGTACCCATAAGTGATGCCTGTTATGCTGGTGATGTCTTAACTCACTATGCCACATGCTGGCCACCAGATAAATTATTGAATGCAGTATTCCTTAGAGTGTCCACCTGTCATTTCCCAGAAAAACATCTAGGACCCTTATACTAGGCATTGCCATGGATATAAAGGGTGACAGAACTGCAGAAAACCGAATCCTAAAGTAAGGAGGGATGTTGTAGTCATAAAGATATTGGATCCAAGAATGTAAGGGTAGTCATATGCCACAGGGTTTTCCACAGACACAGCAAAGTTTCTTAGGGGCCAGAAGATGACAGAATTTATTTGCAATATGTAGACAGATGCTTACTGCATGTTGACCGAACACATCAGTGGTACTGGTGACAGAATATGTGATGGGGCTTTCATTACAACGGAGCAGAATGACTGGAGGTTTAAGAAGGCACAAGTGATAGAGGTCAGGTAATGTAGAAAGTCCATGCCAGATGGCAACAGAAACAAGGAGACCTCTGAGCACTGCATAAATTGGGAGCAAGTTACAGCCACTCTTATGAACCTTCTTTATGAAGGACTCAAAGATGTCCAATCTGCATGTTGACTCTTTGCCTTCACCCCTGCAAAGGTCACTGGAGGGAGCAGACAGAGTTGTGTTAAGAGAATTTAGTTTGCAGAAAGCTGGAAGATAGTGAAAGACAGAAAGGCAGAATGAGACCAAGACCCTTAAGCACAAAGTAGGCAAGAGTTGGCTTAAAAATTCACTGCTTATTCCTACGTGGGCTCTGAACTCCTGCTCCAAGCTTCTGGCTGATTTTTCATATGTTGTGGAGTGGCTGGGTACAGGTTCTGGTCTCCAAATAAAAGAAATTCAAGGATGACACAGAGGTAAATGTCAGCAGGGAAGCAAAATTTATTTATAGGCAAAGAGAAAATAAATGCTCTAGAAGGGGTGTGGGCATGCTGAAGAAAGAGCTGCACTCATCAAATTTTAGGGCCATTCTGTTTTAGAAGTTGGGTGGTGTCTGGAGCGGGGTTAGTTGAATATTCATAAGGAATGGACTTTAGGGCAAGGCTTGATTACCACCCATTTCCTTGCCAATTTTTTTTATAGTATAGTATAGTATAGTATAGTATAGTATAGTCTGGAGGTGACATGGTGTCAGGTGCATGATGGGAGTAGATGTGTCAGCATGGCACTTTATTATACTTACCTTACAGTGTGCTAAGTGTCATCACAGGGATATAGTTGGAAGCCATGTTGATTATTTTTCAGCAGGTGCTGGTTTTACCCAGTGAAACCATGAAGGGGTGAGGGTGTGTCTTGACAGTGCAGCTGAGGCTGTCACACAGCTGAGGCTGCAGGGCAGCCTGACAACCTCAGCTTCTCCTTGCTAGCTACCTCCCTGCCTATATCATCTTTTGTAGTTTATTTTTTAACTACTATCCCATCAGATTAAATATTGGATTTACAGAGCTTCTGACAAAATTCACTTGTAATAATCACTTGTTTTAGGGAAGAAGCTATCCTTAAACTAAATTGTTAGTCTAGAATGCCATCAGTACTCCTATAACATTTTAATTGTTAGAATTACTTTTTTGTGAATTATTACATTTTTCAACATTTTTTATAAAAGAAAACTTTAAAAGTTTTGTTGCTTTTCCTAAATAATATATGTAATGAGTCCAGCTAGTAAAGTAATGGAGACAAATAACATTTTCTTTCAAACTGTTAAAAAATGATCCATTTTACGCTTTGGCAAGATAGTATTGAGATTCTAACATTGGTATCTGTTTTCTTTTCTCATCAGCAGCAATGAAATGTTCCTCTGACAATTTTGGCAGCTATTAGAATCTGACATTCAGTGGAGAAACACTAGTATGTTTGTTTTATCAAGAAGTAAATTGATCCTTCAAATGAAATATTTTATAATGTACACACAATGTGTATGGAGCTGCTATTGGCGTCCTAATGCATGAATGTAAGATAACATAGCTCCAACTACTTCCATATTGAGTGTTTTCTCCTGGCCCCTCAGATGTCAGTGACAACACAATATATGGACAATGCAATGCCAGGATTGGTAGTTCAGTCTCCACCCAAAGAAAGGTTCTGCCAGGTGCTTTTGGAATGAGATTCTGAGAGGTCTCTCAGCTTGAGGGCTGACAATGCAGAGGTTACTGAGCAGCCACACACGGCCACATTGCACTCTGGAGAATGCCCAGGACTGGGGGTTAGAAAGTCTCCTGAGTTGTTTTCTTCCCACATATGACAGCCATAGACTGATCCTGCATAGGCCAGACAGTTTGGGATGCAAAGAAGGGTCTGAATCATCCCATTTGGGAAATAAGGAGAAACAAGGAAGGGTGTTTATATTTTTCTCAGAGAGCTAAGTAACCGAAAATTTATTTTACCACATTCTGGTGAGTAAATGATAAAGAGACTTATGGAGTGTTTTTGTTCACCTGGAGTTTATGTTCACACATATTCATGAGATGTGATAATAGTCTTTAAAGCTTCCTAGGATCATTTGGCCATAAATGTTACAACTATAATAACATTGTTTACTTTTTAATACAGCAAGGATCATAAAGTAATGCTGATAGGTTGCCCATATAGTCATTTTAAGAGAGAAGAAATGTTCTATAGAGAAAAACAGATTCGTCCTTCCTAATTGTACCCTGAATAATTCAGTTGATCTATTACTCTAATGAATTGGTAACTTGATGGTAAGTTCCACTAGAAATTTAATTTCAATGAGTAAGTTTCACAGTTATTTGAGATCAAAGATGATGCTACCATCTCTTTCCTTCCTAAGATTAAAATTTGAAGGTATTGAATGACCTTACATCATCTGACAACAAAGTTGACTCTGATTTACCTTTCAATTGTATGTAAACTTTCCATCGTTCAAAGATGAGGTTTACCAGTAGTGCAAATGATCACATCAAACAACAAAGAACTAACAAAGTTGTTATCATGTAAATTTCTCCATGATACAAGGATCTATCAAAAAGTTCTTGAAAAATGGAATTAAAATATGTTTATTTTGTTGTAAAAATTTTT
This sequence comes from Oryctolagus cuniculus, assembly GCF_051225735.1. Classification (NCBI taxonomy): domain Eukaryota; kingdom Metazoa; phylum Chordata; class Mammalia; order Lagomorpha; family Leporidae; genus Oryctolagus; species Oryctolagus cuniculus. Next base: position 80,853,894 of record NC_142871.1, on the reverse strand, counting down.
GAAAGCCATGCATATGAGGGGTTTTCAAAAAGTTCATTAAAATGTGATTTATGAAAAAAACTGTGCATGACTTGAAATTTATGCATAGAAACAAACTTTTGTTTTAACTCCATTTCCATGAACTTATTGAAGTACTCACTTCTCTTTATTTAGAATTCCAATTACCTCATGATTATCCAAAGAATGCTCATCTGTAGGAGTCATCCTGAATTGCTCCCTGCTCCGTTTGCTCAGGACCAGAAGCCTGCACGGTGTCCCTGGCCATATTTGGAAGCCTGGGGCCAGATGGAGGTTTCATTCCTGCCTCTGGCAGGCAGCTCCTGCTCTTCTCTGTGACTTGCATGGTGACTGCAAACCTCCACAGAACCGAGATGGATGTCTGCTGGAGTCTCAGCTTGGTTTTCAGATTCATTTTCCATCTCACAAAGCTAGCTAGCTTAATTTGACAAGTGATAAAATCTCTCCTGCAAAACTCAATATTAGATTCTTTTCTTTTCACCATCTTGGGAGGATCGAGTTAGAAATAAATTGTTTACCTAATGTGATGTTACTATATCACAGACAAAACCCCTTCTTTCCAGTAATACCCTGACAATGTGTTGCTTTTTGACAAATCATGTGCCCATTTGGATGTTTTTAGCTAGTAACAAGTTGAATAAAAACATTCTGCATTTGTTGCTGTTGGCAAATTAGTGTAATCCATTTCCTCTTCTGGTATTAACATGAAGATTAGTGCTTTGACAAAGAAAAGGTCACAAAAGGTGATTATTTGCTTTAAAATATTTTTTACAAACTTCAAATTAAACACTACCTGCAATATACAAATGTAACTCATGTGCTGAATAGAGATCACTTCATATATGGTTGAACTTTACTTCTTTTAATTATGAAAATGTGCTTCTTGGAGAGGTGGGAATGACCTTTTCCTAACACTTCTAATTTATCCTCTGCCTGGAGGAGAGAAAAATACTTTAGATAAACCATCTGGAAATCTTCTAATTTGTTCTATGAAAAAATAAACATTCTGCTCAGCAGAAATAACCCAACTGGCAAGAGTCTTCTTTCCATTTGGATTATTTCTTATCTAGCCTTTATTATTGTTGTAAATTAAACCTCTACATCTGAACTCAACATCACATAAACTACAGAGGATGATATTTTCCCTGCGCTTCTGCAAATGTCTTAGATATAGTGTAAAGATGTTCAGATATCTGCACATATATGGACAACAAAACAAAGAGTCATGAAAAACTATGTGCTACTTTATATTGTTGTACACACCGATTTTAATATGAAGGTCACCTTGTTTAAATATATATTAGCATAAGACTAATTTTTGTGAGAAAACTCCTTGATGAGACATATATCTTAAGAAATTAAACACATTGCAAAATACTGAATTTCCCATACAGTAAATTGCTAGCACTTAGTACATCCTCTGTTAAGGCACTGTGGTAAGTGCCTTATATGGACTAATGAATAGGACATCAGAGTGATCCCCATTTTACAAAAAAATAGGATTCTAGAGAGATAAACTGGCTTGCTGAACATCAGGGGACTAACAAAGTTCTAGAGCTAGGATCTGAACTGAGGGAATCAGTCCTCAGAGACCACAACTGATAGAAACACTGTTCTAAATTTCTACATAAACAACAGGTTAGTTCTAGTGATAGAAGGATGCGTGCAATCAACTAGTACATTATTATGCAATCAACTAGTAAATTATTTAGCTTGGAAATTATTTATATTTAGGCTCAGCTATAGTAAATGGTCAATGTGTGTAATGATACAATCATATTTGTTGCCTATCATCTTTTAAGAGGCAGAAGTAAAATAATTTCAAACAAAACTTGATAGCATATGAGCAGAAATCTAAGAGTTGTAGGAGCTGGCACAGGAGCAACACCCTGGCTAGAGTGCACACGTTTTGCTGGTAGTGTTGTGGTCAGAATTTTGCCCCAGTGACCAGTCTGCTGAGATGGGACAGTTGGAGTGGGGAAGAGACAGCTGCCATGTTGACAATCCCAGATGAAATATCTTCTTTTTATCGCCACTGTCACAGCTTATTCCTATGCTCTGTGATTTATTTCTGTGATTAGATCAAACATCTTTTTTTTTTTTTTTTTGCTCCCTTGCTCTAGTTTTCTACAGTTCCACTCCCTAACTCACCAATCCATTCTCCACAGTGCTGCTAGAATGTGTTCTACAATATTCAAATCTGCTCCTCTCATTTTTCTATTTGAAATTCTTCATTTGCCTCCTATTGCCTTCAGGATAAAAACCAAACTCCTTAGTCTGACACACAAGGTCTTTCATGTGTGATAGCTGTAATATCCAAGTTACAAACTCTGATGTGTAAAATTGTAACTTGCTTTATTTCAATAACCCAATTTTATTTTCCAACTCCTGGAACTCAGTCTATATAAGGTCAGACAACTTAATCTAAACATTTTCTAGGTTTCTCTGTCTAATTCATCAATTTTTCAGTCAACTTGGATTTCAAATCCAAGTATAACCAAGATGTCTCCTAGATTCCCTTTTCCCTGACTGCATTGCCTACTGGGACGGACATTCAAGGTGCATGGGGTGAGTCTGGCTGAGGATGCATCATGAGTCAGCTGTGGTCTGAATGGGTTCCAGGCTGGCTTCCCTAGGAACATTGAATCCCCTGGACCTACTGGTTAAACCTCTGTAGTATCCTATTAGAAACTATTCCATGCTCTGCTGTGGACTGGGTTTATTACAGACATGAAGACCTTTAGGAAGTCCTAGAGAATCTTTTTCTCTTCTAGCTTATTCACCATGCTTCAGGTCACTGGGAAGCTCAATGTCCGTCTAACTCCTCTGGGAGGAGTAAGAGACTTTGCACAGCTGATGACGCTCCTGTTCTTTGGAGACTCCTTGCATCATCCTTTCCACACCTTTGTGTGATGAGGTACGGTTAAGAAGCAAATAAATAGCACTCCATGCATAGATTCTTGTGAACTACGAAATATCTCTATCGTTTCACTGCCTGACACTGGGTTTTCTCAGCATAGGACAGAGACTGTGATTGGCCGGCGCTGCGGCTCACTAGGCTAATCCTCCGCCTTGCGGCACCGGCACACCAGGTTCTAGTCCCGGTGGGGGTGCCGGATTCTGTCCCGGTTGCCCCTCTTCCAGGCCAGCTCTCTGCTGTGGCCAGGGAGTGCAGTGGAGGATGGCCCAGGTGCTTGGGCCCTGCACCCCATGGGAGACCAGGATAAGTACCTGGCTCCTGCCATCGGATCAGCGCGGTGCGCCGGCCATTGGAGGGTGAACCAACGGCAAAGGAAGACCTTTCTCTCTGTCTCTCTCTCTCACTGTCCACTCTGCCTGTCCAAAAAAAAAAAAAAAAAAAAAAAAAAAAGAGAGACTGTGATACGATACATCTAACTCTCTTCCTCTTCTTCAAACTTCCTCATTTACCAGTTATTTGCATATAATTATTGAATGAACAAATACATTATAGGTAAATTAGAACCTAAATAGTTAAGAAAAATGCGAGGTAATGATTTTCAAGTATTTTTGTACACTCCCTAAAAAATGTTGAAAATTATTCAACTCTCTGCACATTTTAAAAGCTGATACTTTTTTTAAAGGTTCTTTATAAATTTAGATGATTTTGGAGCTAGTGATTGTTAGAATTTCTAGAACTAAATTTAAATGTTTTGTTATTTTAAACACATCAGATGGAATGTAAATATCATAGTCACTTGATGTCTTCCACTATTCTTTTAAACATGAAAATTGTTCTTAAAATTTTTATTATTTTAATTATAAATATCATGGGGTATAGTATTATAGTTTGATACAGGAATTAAATGTGTGATGATCAAAAAGGTTAGCATTTTCACCTCTAAACCTTTTTTAAAAATTTGATTGGCTCATCATAATTGTATTTATTTATGATATTTCAAAAATATAGACAATATGTATTGATCAAATCAGAGTGATTAACATTTTTTTCTCTTTATCATTACAATTGCTTCTTTTTTTGGACAGGCAGAGTTAGGCAGTGAGAGAGAAAGAGAGAGAAAGGTCTTCCTTCCGTTGGCTCACCCAACAAATGGCTGCTAAGGCCGGAGTGCTGCACAGATCTGAAGCCAGGAGCCAAGTGCTTCCTCTTGGTCTCCCATGCAATGGTACAGGGCCCAAGCACTTGAGCCATCCTCCACTGCCTTCCTGGGCCACAGCAGAGAGCTGGACTGGAATAGAAGCAACTGGGACAGAATCTGGCGCCCCAACTGGGACTAGGACCCAGGGTGCCGGGGCTGCAGGCAGAGGATTAGCCAAGTGAGCCACGGTACCAGCCTACAATTGCTTCTTTTTTTTTTAACTTTTATTTAATGAATATAAATTTCCAAAGTACAGTTTATGGATTACAATGGCTTCCTCCTCATAACGTCCCTCCAACCCGCAACCCTCCCCTTTCCCACTCCCTCTCCCCTTCCATTCACATCAAGATTCAGTTTCGATTCTCTTTATATACAGAAGATCAGTTTAGCATACATTAAGTAAAGATTTCAACAGTTTGCTGCCACACAGAAACATAAAGTGAAAAATACTGTTTGAGTACTAGTTATAGCATTAAATCACAATGTATAGCACACTAAGGACAGAGATCCTACATGAGGAGTAAGTGCACAGTGACTCCTGTTGTTGACTTAACAAATTGACGCCCTTATTTATGGCATCAGTAATCACCCTAGGCTCTTGTCATGAGCTGCCAAGGCTATGGAAGCCCCCTGAGTTCACTGACTCTGATAATATTTACAATTGCTTCTTAAATATTGGAATTTTTATATCTTCTCTTTTTCTCATTGAACTTATATAACAATTCCAATTCTTCCACAGAGTTTTATCTTAAAGTAATATCCTTTAAGTTTGCAAATATTATAGATTATTTATCATTTTTTCCTATGAATCAAAATATGTATAATGAAAAGCCAATTATTTCTATTCATATTCTACCATCATTAACTCTAATTTTCTTTAGAAAGCTCTTGTTTGTATTATCATGGTCATCATTAGTATACACATGATCAAAAAAATAAGATATTTTGGTAATAACAAAGTAAATTTATTGATAATACATCTCAGTGAAAATCATTTGGAACATGCTTTTAAGGTGCTACTAATAAAGGAACAGTAAAGTATTCCTTTGTGATAGTAAAATGCCAGTTGACTGAGGGGTACACTTTTTATTACAAACAGGGAGATGCAAGATGACAAAAGGGGAAGGTGGAAAGGGGAGCCTTAAAGTTGGCATTTGTCAGGCAGATCTGTTATTTGAAAGACAGCATACAAAATTTGAGAATGTGGAAAGTGGTTTCCCTAAGTCAATTTTAAGTTATTCATAAGAAAATCTTTGTGGGTGTATGTGTCCCGGAGTTAAAGACAGAATCCTGATCTACGATAAACTGGTGTTAGTTAGGAAATAAGAATCATAGGAATAGTTTTAAGAGTTAGAATGTGTTTGTTTTTAAAGAGATAAATTAAATCAGAGTTATAGCTCCCATGGATACTTTGAACAAAGGAGTTGATGAATCAGAAATGATTATTTGATACCAGCAAATGGATTCCATGTCAGCACACTATACAACAGCACTTTATTCTCATGGATAAGGGTACTCAGATTGCTTACAGTTATTTTCTGTTCAGTGATTTCCTTTGGAAAAGATTGTTCCAAATATATTTGAGCCTAATTAAATAATAAAAGAAGGTCAATAAATAGGATGCCTAAATCTTGGTTTAAATATATATAAAAAAAGATTATATAAAATATTCTTGTATAAACTTTTGAAATAACAAAATAACTTCTAATTTCACCAATTATTTTCCCACCCCAAACAACATGATTTTATATATATAAATATAAATATTTTTGCTGTTTTCTCTAGCAACCATAAATATAAGGACATTATGTTAAAGTAATGCTTATATTTAATTGGTTTGGCTATTAATAAAAATTAAAATATAGTTATGTGATTTTATGCAAATACTTTATAAATTTTAAAAAAAAATTATAACTGTTATTTATAATTTTTTAGTCTTTAATGCATTCTTCTATATTACTGCAGCTTCATCATTCTCTTCCTTTCCTTATCCCACTTAGTCAAGTCTCAGATTTATTTCTTTAGATTCTCTTCTGGTGAAATAAACAAGACAATCCAAGTCTAGTTTTTATCATGCATGAAATCTTCTGTTGATCTATTATATACTTTCAGGTCCCATCAGAACCATACTGGTCCTGGGTCTTGCGTTAGTGTGGAAAGAAAGTGAAGGGCATGAGATATAAGAGAGTTCCATCCCTCAATGATACACTGTTGTTTTCTTGTACAGGACTCTGTCTTTTTTTTTTTTTTTAAGATTTATTTATTTATTTGAAAGTCAGAGTTACACAGATATAGAAGGGGAGGCAGGGAGAGAGGTCTTCCATTGGTTGGTTCACTTCCCAATTGGCCGCAATGGCTGGAGCTGCAACAATCCAAAGCCAGGAGCTAGGCGCTTCTTCCAGGTCTCCCACACAGGTGCAAGAACTCAAGGACTTGGGTCATCTTCTACTGCTTTCCCAGGCCACAACAGAGAGCTAGACTGGAAGTGGAGCAGCCGGGAATAGAATGGGTGCACATATGGGATGCCAGCACTGCAGGCGGCAGCTTTACCCACTATTCCACAGCGCCAGCCCCATGGGTATAGTTTTATAAATTTATATTTTTCTTTGTTTTCATAATATGGCGCCAGCATTCCATATGGGCGCCAATTCAAGATCCAGCCGCTCCACTTACAATCCAGCTCTGCTATGGGCTGGGAAAGTAGTAGAAGATGGCCCAAGGCCTTGGGCCACTGCACCCACGTGGGAGACACTGAAAAAGCTCCTGGCTCCTGGCTTCGGATTGGATTGGCGCAGCTCTGGCTGTTGCAGCCAGTTGGGGAGGGAACCAGTGGATGGAAGGCCTCATTCTGTCTCTGTCTCTCCTCTGTGTAACTCTGACTTTCAAATAAATAAATAAATCTTTAAGAAAAATAACAGAACAAAACACTTGTGCTAGGGAATATATGAATGAAATTTTAAAAAGATATCCCCCAAATAGGCCAATCCTTGGAGGATCTCAGAAGGAAAGATGATGTATAAATGAGCAGCCACTGAAGACAAAATTTCTCCTAATGATGCATTACTAAGAAAATTTGTGTCCATGTAGAGTAATTCCCAAACCTCAGCCCTTCTACCACTTGCAGTCCAAGTGAATCTTAGATAAAGCCAGTGAAATAGCAGCAGCTTAGAGTTGGTCCATGTTCTCACTAGTCAGCAGGCAAGAGGTAAGAGAAGCAAGCATTCCCAAACTCATTTTACCTGATATGGAAAGGGAGCAGAGAGATATGAGGTTTTAAAAACTTCAATGGAAGTTATTAAATAACATATTTAGTTATGCATGTGATTGCCCTTGCAAATGCTAATACTATAGTCATGTGTTTTCTACACATGTTTTTCCACAGTAGTCTAGTAATTTTTCCCATTATAATAATTTTCCATTTTATAAATCATTAAGAGTAGATTTTAAAACCAATTACAGTGAGAGAAGGAAATTTCTATATCTGTTATTGCCTATATGTATGTGCATGTTTATATAACATACATTAAAATAAGCATGTATAATTAAATTGAGGGTGATCTGATTAGAATGTGTGGAATTGGATTCTCTAAACATTGCTGGTTTCTGATTCGGTGCTTATTTTCTTCTATGCCTTGCAGATAGACATTTTGCATATGTATGGAGTCAAAGAACATTTATAAATAATTGTTATAATAAATGGTTAAGATATGCTCATGAGGCATTTTTTCGAAGACAATATGCAATATAAAACCTAGAAAGGAAATAATAGATAGGTGTGACACTTACTACTGGCAGTTGCATCAGAGCTCTTATTTTTAAGATCCATATATTTATTTGAAAGGCAGATTTATAGACAGGAAGAAGCAGAGGTAGAGAGAGAGTGAAGACTTCCGTCCTCTGGTTCACTCCCCAAATGGCCACAAATGGCCAGGGCTGGGCCAGATGGAAGTCAAAAACCAGGAACTTCATCTGTGTCCCCCATGTGGGAGAATGGGCCCAAGCACTTGGGCCATTTTCCACTGTTTTTTCAGGCCATTAGCTGGGAGCTGGATCAGTGTGGAAGAGCCAGGACTCGAACTAGTGTCCATATGGGATGCTAGTACCACAGACCACTGCTTAACCCACTATGCCACAGGGTCAGCCCCAGATTTCTTCTTTATTCTTCACAAATGATTGACTAGCCTCTCTTGAGACTGTGGGTATAGTTTTTTTTTTTTTTAGATGAACTGACTTTCCAAGGTTATCTCAAGAATAAAGAGTTTAGAGAAATTGGAGCAGGAAACATTTTATGGAATAATTTACATGGACTTTGTCTTTCTGTCTATAAAATACAGGTTATGTGGGACATAATCCACCGCTAAAAGCTAGAAAGCGATAGTCATGCAGATTCTGAATTGCTCATTTATTTCATGGGTTGCTTCTACCACCAGCTCTGAAATCGAGTAGAGGAGTTTGACTCTTTGCTTTGTTGTTCTGATGATCACACTCTACATTTTGGTTCCTAGAATCTGGCTCCTATTGTTTGTCATTTCAATCTTAACATTTATAAAAATGATAATAATAGCAGCATTCTCGATGGCCCCTGAACTTATGTCCATGTGGAATATTGGATGTAGTTACTTATAAAATGTTTATAAATCTATTAATTATTATTTAAATTCATTGGTACTATTGTGCAAGACAGGGATGAAAGGTTATAATGCCTGAGAGAGAAAATTTGGTGCTTCCAGTTAATCACTGTTTTCCATTACACAGTTTCTGTATATATCTACACTAATTCATGCTGAGAAGTTAGTGAATAGGCTCTAACTTGCCAAGATATTCTTTTGATATGTTTTGTTGTTTGTAACAATGAAAATTCTCATTTTTTGAGTGATTCTCCATTTTACTTATCTGAAAAGTTATTGTACATTTTTGATTATTTTAATATTGGTCACCTCTAGATTGCTGTGAGCTACAAGAAAGAGATCATACACTTGTTTATCAGGTATTCATCAGTGCTTTACATAACCGCTGGCTCACAAACGTTTTCTGATGAATGAGAGAATAGATGAAACAATGAGAAATGAATGAATTAACAATGAGTTAACTAATCCTATGCTATTTAATTAATCATGTAAATGGAATGTTTTATATGCATGTGCGGATGTATGTGTATTATATGTGTGAACACACACTACTTTGAATAATATTCTTCCTTATTATGAATTTTGTAGTGTTTTAATTTAAATTAGACATTTCTTTTCTCAAATAACATAAATATAATAATGATAATTTAGTAGTTCATATCTCCTCTATAGAGTTACTGTTGTTATGTAGTTCTATTTATTATAGTCACTTAGTTATATTGTAAAGTTTACATAACCATTAGCTCTTTTAGTTGCATGGATTGGGATATTTCCTTTATTTGTACTATTTTGACTGTGCTACAGGTTTTTCTGTTGGTTTTTGTCCTTGCATGAAACTATTTGGAATATGTCCTTTTGCCTTTTAGTTTTGGTTAAGCCTGAATCTATTCTTTTGTAGTTATTTTCCCTTTTTTCGGTTATAACAATGTTTCAGAAGCTTCTGTTCTTTTTCAAAAACTATTTGATCATGAGGGAATTGGAATGTGAGATTTCAAAAATTGAACACCTCATCCTGAGGAATGAAAAGCTTTGAAATGGAGGTATCCAGTGTCCTTGCATTTAGACCGGAGATGAGAGTCTGGGCTGACTTAAAAGCTGAGACTTCAAAAGTATACAATTTAGCTGAGTTTTCTCAAACTAATCTTTAAGACACCTTAAATGTAAGCTTTGCTCATCTGCCTCCTTTCAGTCCCAATATCTTGCTCAATTTCTGAAACACAAGGACAAAGGCCCTAGGGGAAATTGCAAATTAATTGAATGTTGCTTATTCGAAGAATGAAGGGATAAAAAATAGCATCAACAATAAGGATAATTTTAATATTTCGATTACATCAGTTGTTAATTCAAATAATTTATATTCTTTGTACTCTTAATTCAAATGATCACGTATTTAATGCATTTAATTTTTTGATGCCCAACATAATATAGTAGACAAAGTGAAGGTATCCAATACTGTTTAAAAAGCTATTTATATATCTAACCGTTGTTAATATTTTAATTGGTAGCAGAAAATTTATAAAATTTTGTTCAATAAATCTAGTACACTATGTTTTTACATTTCAGTTATATTGATTTTCATTACAAAGAGTTTCTAGTATCAATTTATGTCTGCATACCCTTTCAAAAAAGTTAAAACATTTTCATTATCCAGGTGATACACATTCGTTGTAAAAATGTGCCTGAGAGACAAAATTAATACATTTTCTTAACAAAAACTTGCTCATATTAATAGCACTGGTTTGTCTTTTCCATCAGAATGTTTTACCTTCATGTTTTTTAAAGCAACTTCTTTTTTTTTCCTTCTGGGGGTCAGCATTGTGGTACAGTGGATTAAGCTGCCACTTGGAATGCCTGCATCCCATATTGGAGTACATGGGATCAATTCTCACCTCTGCTTTTAATCCAGCTTTCTACCAATGTACCTGGGAGGCGTCAGATGATGGCTCAAGTACTTGGGTTCCTGATCCCATGAGGAAGACCTGGGTGGAGTTCCGAGCTCCTAGCTTCAGCCTGGTCCATCCATGGCTGAGGCAGACATCTGGGGAGTGAACCAGTGGATTGAAAAATCTTTCCCCTTGCCTTTCAAATGCATTAATTAATTAATTCAGAAAGATCTTCTGAGCATTTCTTGGTTCTCTTCTAAATATCTGAAATGACTCTTTTCTCTCCTTTTACACTACAGTTCAATCACATCCAGAAATGACAACGAAATCCCTTATTTTATGGGGATAGCCACTTTCTTTTGTTTTCCAACATAACATATTATTTATCATTTAAAATTTTTTATTAATATAAAGAGAACAGGTTTCATATATTGTATAGATACCATTAAAAGAAGATAACCATAGTTCCCTCCTTCTTTCCCTCTCTCCCTACCTCAATTTCCCCTCACTCATTTCTTTTTTTCCTTTAATTTTTGCAATTACATTATTTCAATTTACTTTATAAATCACTGGTTTAATTCATCACTAACCTAATGTTTGACAAATAAAATTAGAAAGACCACTCACTATTCTGCAGGAATATGAACGAGGACTCTGAATAATAATCAAATTATAAGATAACTGTTTCATTCTCATATTTTTGTATTCTATATTAACTATCATTGTCATTCTTTATATTTTTAAGAAAGTTCTATTTTCTGTGGTTACAAACACTGTCATTGATTCTTATAACTTGCTAACAAAGCATATACATGTAATTACAAAAATATAGAGTATAAAAAATGAAAAAATAATGTTGATTTGTGTATTTATTAATATTCAAAGTGATCAGTGGGCTATTTTGGTATAATAATGTGGAGGGCAAACAGAATGAAAATCTTACTGAGCTGTAGGAGGCAGATATTGCAATTCAGAACTGCTGTATTGATAGGAATTTGCAGGGCAGGTATACCAAGAAAGTATGTGTGAGTTGGAGGTGGAGCCAGTCTTCTGTAGGAATTTTCATCATTTCACTTCAGGTTTTTATCCAAGCAGTGGGTTACTCATGAACAGGAGAACTTCCTGGCCTTTGTGGAGAGCAGTTCCTGCAGCTCTTGGAGCTGAGCAGAGCTACCAGAGGTCACAAAGTGCTCGGATACATCGGCATTGTGGCCTGCTTGGAGCGGAGAGCCTTCACTGAAGCCTTGACCATACACTCGAGACTAGAGGAAAGCCAAACCTTAGGCATAAGGGTCGGTCTCCGAGAATAATAACAAAACGAGGAGGATGATCCAGAAACTCAGCCTTTTTACATCTGCATCTCTTCCATCTTCAGCACATGACTGTTAAGGTCATCTTGATTGTGTGGGTCAAGCATTTGGAAGGGGAAATGCAGGCAGATCACATTTGGGAGATTTTTTAAGAGCCAGTCAAAGAGATGTCCACCTTATTTCTGTTCGTGTTCCATTATCTAGAATTCAGGCGTATGCCCCTGCTACCTCCATGGAGAGTGAGAAGGTTGGTCTGGCTATAAGCCAGTAAGGGATGGAATTAAGTTTGGTGTGCAATTAGTCTCTGAAACACTTGAAATAACAGTGAAGAGTGGAGGGTCTATTGGGGCGTGGGGGAGAGAGAGGCTGGAAAATTTCAACAGCTATGAAAACAAAATCTACCTCTGAATCATTAATTTGGTACTGTATCCAGGAGCAGGCACATTCCACTCAAGAGCACTGCTCAATCCTTTCTACACCATCCTCAGACAATTTCTATAATTGTCTGAACTTATATCAAGTAATCTTATTCTGGTCACCACTACTCTGTTTGCAAAAAGTTCATCTTTCATCTTCCCCTAGCCAGTGTACCAGCTGTTTAGGCTTAAGCTTGCTGTGGGCCCACACAGATGTAAGTCCAAGAGCTTATTCCCTGCTTTCAGGAAGAAGAGGCCACACAGTTGAAACTGTGCCTTTTCTTGGCCTATAGTCCTTGTCCATCCAAACACACAAGTGGTCATACAGAGGAACTTTATAAACTTAGTGATCAGATAGACACAGTCATTTGAGAGTGTGGTTTAAGAACTACATGAATGATTCAAGACAAAAGTCTGAATATCTATGGTAGATGGATGTAAACAAAAATATTACAGAAGGCATTCGTGCACAATGGATTCATCAATGACACTGCCTCCCCCTCTGCTTTGTTCCTACTGGCACATAAAGACAGGGGATGGTAAGGGAAAGAAAGAGTGAAAGAAGATCAAAGATCTGAAAACCAAAATGCCAGAGCAGGCAGTATAAAGAGCATTAATGGGTATTCCAGGTAAACTTAGGAAAAACCTCCTTTCGTCTTTGTTAATGGCAGTGATACTGTTTGTACTGTTTGTGTGGAACACTAGAGTGCATTTAGATTAAATGTTCTCTTCAGCCTAGTTCCTAAGCTCTTGAAGACCCTAAGAGCAGAGAACTGAAAGATGCCGGGGAGCTTATCCTGAGCTTTGAAGAGATTATCCCCCAAGTTCGCTGGCAGGCCTGCCAAAGGTGACCTGCCTCTTATCATAGGATGCTCCACACAGCAGAGATCATCAACATCATTATGGCCCTTACCGCCTGTAAATGCCTTTAAGCAGCTTTAGATAGAAGATGTATGGCTTGGGCCTCAAGCAGAAAATTTCATCACCGCAATTTCTCTGCTGGGCCCTTGTTTAGAAACATTGCTCACATCTCTGGGTTTGACAGGAAAACAGCAGCTGTTTTCTGATCATTCAGCCATCTGTTCTTTATTGCTTATATTATTAACATTTACAGGGGCTAATTGGTATTTTGAAGTGACTAAGATGATTGATCAAGAAATACCCGAATATGTCTATCATGAAGCCTGCTTTAAATATGCCAGAGGTAGCAACAGTTACTTAATATTATTTAGGCACTGAAACTATGATGTGGTCCACCTGCTGAAAGTCTCTCACATAATCAGGGAGAACATGAAGATATTTGCCTTTTCCCTATTTTAGGTTAACTCTACTTATCCAAATACCTCTGTGGTCAGTTTACATGAAGCTTCTCTAACCCACTCTATAACAATCTCTTTATCATTTAAAAGTCCATCTAGAATTTTAAAACTATTATTTTTATTAATTTTTAATACACATTATTGTATCCTTTTGCTATTGTGGCATCTTGATAACATGCTTCTGGGAGGCTAGAACTGGCTTTACCCACTCGCATCACATATGAAATATCGGGGAATGACTGGCTCTGAGTGAGTACATCCTAAAATGTTTAAGATCAGACAACTATAGCATGGACCAATTCTAAATAATAAAATAATGGCAGAGATTCTGCTTTTGACTTGAAGGGTATAAATTGTTAAAATTGCTGGTTTATACAACTAACACTTACTGAAAACCCACCAGGTACAGTCATCCTGCCTGAATTTCTGTAATATCCTTCAGCTTCTCTGTGCTTTTAGCTATTTCCTTCCCAATTCATTCTCCACACCACAACTGGAATGAGTGATCATTCTATAATGCAAATCCATTCATATTAATACCCTGATTAAAATCTTCCAGGGGCCAGAGCCATGGCTCACTTGGTTAATCCTCCTCCTGTGGCGCCGGCATCCCATATGGGCTCCGGATTCTAGTCCCAGTTGTTCCTCTTCCAGTCCAGCTCTCAGCTGTGTCCCAGGGAAGGCAGTGGAGGATGGCCCAAGTACCTGGACCCCTGCATCTGCATGGGAGACCAGGAGGAAGCACCTCGATCCTGGCTTTGCATTGGTGTAGCTCTAGCAATAGCGGCCATTTGAGGGGATGAACCAACGAAAGGAAGACCTTTCTCTCTGTCTCTCTCTCTCTCACTGTCTAACTCTATCTCTCAAATAAATAAATAAAAAAAAATTTCCAATAGTTCTCTATTTCACAATAAAGAGCACACTTCTTGGCATGACAACCAAATTTCATTATTATCTATCTCTTTGTAGGCCTCCCTGCCCCTCATATATTTCCCACCTTCACTCCATTCTTCTTGTCTGTCATGGTCTCTCATGCCTTCTTGCCTCATGTTTTGATAGCATTCAATTCACCAACACCCATATCTGCATACCTTGTTGCTTGCTTAATTGTTTGTTCCCTGATTATGCTGCAATTAAATTCCTAGAGTGTAGAATTCATGGCTTTTAATTATATTTCTAGAGTAATCATAGGTTTTGCCATTTAGTGCATGTTTAACAAATGTTTGGTGACAAAATATAAATACAACCAAAAAAGCATTTTTAATTGCTAAATGAGTTTTAAGCACTTATGGTTATGACATGCACTATATCATTTAATCCTTCCTTTTTTTCCTCTCTACTTTATATCCCAGGCTGTGTCTGGATCAACGAAGGGACTCAAAAATATTTGTTGAATAAATTCTCCCAGGAGTAATACAATATAGGCATTATCAACATATTTCACTGAGATCACATTTAGTTTAAAGAAATTAAATTGTTTGAGCTCTGTTACTGCTAAACACTGGATTAAGGATTTGAAAACAGGTTTAGCTGATTTCACAGTCCATGTAATCTGCATTTTGCTGTGCTATGTCTCATGTATAAGGCAAAATGATAAATTCTGAGAGAAAATAAGAATACAAAATGATAATCATTCTAAAACCTCTACATTCTACAGTGTAAAGCAGAACAACAAAATTCTTACCAGTAAAGGACCAACATGTTGTTGTCAGTTGTTGGTGACATGCAGCATGATTCTCCTCTTGAACAAATGGGAGTATGGAATAGAAGAGAAGGAATAAAGTTGAACTTTGAATACAGACAAAGACATAAGTAAGGAAAGTAAGGAAAGCCATAGTTAGCAATGATATGACACATAAAATTGCATAGATGCATAGATTTTCACGGTATAATCATGATAGGCCAAATGTAGACATGATGGGAGAATAGAAAATAATGAAATTAGTTGCATTCACAGAGTTCAGTAAATATCATGCATTCTAGTGCTAAAGACTTTGGACTTTATTTTATGAATGCTGAAAATGTATTTGACATTTTTTTACTAAATTGTATGAGAGACAGCTTGGGGTAGTAAGAGATTAAGGGTTTTGTTCATTAGGAGAACATTTTGAAATCCTTGTAAGACATGACAGAGATTCAACTAGATAAATAACAATGAGGATGAAAATAGGGGAGTAGTTACAAGGTATACTGCAGATTGAATATCCGGGATTTCAGTAATGGGTGAGTGTGGTGTTTAGGATGAGGAGGCAGGAGGACAGGAGGAAGCCGTAATGAATTCTGCAGCTTAAGGTGTTCTGAAGTCTTGAGCTACTTCATTACAATTGATTTAGGACATTGTCTGTCATCAGGGAGCCCTATTGTAACCATAGTAACCACATTTATTTATTATTGAAATACATTTATATCATACCTGATTCCAAAATTTATATGACAGCCCAAAGTAAAAATAATAGGTTTTGTGTTTCCAAAAAGCACAAAAATTACTCTTCTCTTGTCTCAAAGGGCAGGTTCAATTTACTTATCACCTTGTTCTTAATGAAATTGCGTTTTCTTTTTGCTTTTTTTCTCATGCTAGATTCCTGATAGCAAATCAAAACCTGGCATTTAATAATCTAGGAAACATACAAATCTGATGGACAAAGTGTGGGAAACAAAGATATTGGAATGGAGGCTGAAATAGAATGTTTTTGGGCTAATGATAGGGAATGGAACCTAAGAAGGAATACAAATGTGCTACCACATGTTTATAAAACTTGGGGTTGTATAACTTTATAATTTTTAAAATTATCCTTATCAATTCTCTAGGTAGCCTCCATGCAGATGAAGGCTTAACTTTAAAAACAACTACAGGGGGCCAGCACTGTGGCACAGCTGGTAAAGCTGCCTCCTGCAGTGTTGGCATTCCATAGGGTGCCGGTTCAAGTCCCAGTGTTCTACTTCCGATCCAGCTCTCTACCATGGCATGGAAGTAGAAGATGGCCCAAGTACTTGGGCCCTTGTACCTGCATGGGAGAACTGGGAAGAAGCTCTTGGCTCCAGGCTTCAGATAGGCACAACTCCGGCCATTGCAGTCATCTGGGGAGTGAATCAGTGGATGGAAGACCTCTCTCTCTCTATCTCTCTCCCTCTCTCTGTCTCTGCCTCTCAGTAACTCTGCCTTTCATATAAACAAACAAATCTCAAAAAAAATCTGTGATCAATAAACAACTACAGAGTAGGTGTTTGGCACAGCAGCATTACTTGGTGCACCTGCTTCCCATATCGGCATTCTTGTTCCTAGTCTCTGTTTCCTATCCATGCTCATGCTAATGTATCCTGCAAGTGGTAGAAATCTCTATCTTTCTCTCTTTGTCTTTCAAATGAAATGAAATAAATTAATAAAAATTGGAAAAAATGATAGCTAAAAATAGGATGTGGCTGTGGATTCCTTGATCTGTTTTTATTTTATTCTAAATTTATGTGTAATGGTTGCTAATCATTTAATCACTTGAGTAAGGTTTACGATAATAAAAGTGATAATTTTTTCCTAAAACAGCTTGATCTGATTGCAAATAGGCCATATTCCAGTTGTATCATATTGCATAAAACTTTTTATTGTCTGTCTATTTTTGACATAATTTTAATTATCATTACTATTATTGTACTATGTACTATTATATATTATATCTTATACATACACACAAGTGGGCATTTATTTACAGGTATATATCTATTGTCTATATCCAATTCACCTATGTAATTGGCATCTAGTATGTACAGAATGAGCTAAAAATAACATTTACTTTGCATTATGTTTCCTTTGAAGTCCTTGATTTTAGTAAATGTATTTTCTTGTTGGTTACCGATAATTTGCTATTTCCACTCTCACGGTTCTTTTTTTTATAATAAAATTATTTTTGATAGGCAGAGTTAGAGAGAGAGAGAGAGAGAGAGGTCTTCCCTCCGTTGGTCCACCTCCCAAATGGCCGCTCCGAAGCCAGGAGCCAGGTGCTTCCTTCTGGTCTCCCATAGGGGTGCAGGGCCCAAGCACCTGGGCCCTCCTCCACTGCCCTCCTGGGCCACAGCAGAGAGCTGGACTGGAAGAGGAGCACCTGGGATAGAATCTGGCACCCCAACCAGGGCCAGAACCCAGGGTGTCAGCACCACAGGCAGAGGATTAGCCAAGTGAGCCGCGGCACCTGCCTATGGTTCCACTCTCATGGTTCTTTATATAGTAAAAGCCCATAAGTTAAAAAATGAGGAACGGCATTAACTTCTAACAGGTATTTGGGTGGTTCCTCAACACATAAATTAAAGAGAAGTGACTACAACTGAGAGTGCCTTTAGAGTTAATACAAATATGTTTCCTTGGGGCAGACATTGTGGTACCATGGATTAAGGTGCTGCCTGTGATGTCCACATCTCATATTGGAGTTCCTGTTAGAGCCCAGTTACCCTGTTTCCCATTCAGCTTCCTGCTAATGCGTCCTGGGAGGCAGAAGAGGAAGGGTCTATCGCATGGGTCTCTGTTACCCACAAGAGAGATCCAGATGGAGTTCTGGGCTCCTGTCTTTGGCCTGGACCAGCCCTGGACTTTGTGGGCATTTCTGTAGTAGACCAGCAGATGGAAGATTTCTAATTCTCTTTCTCTCTTTCAAGTAGATAAAAATAAAAAAAAAAATTCTAAATAAAAACCCTCTCCTTATTCCCTTTAGCACCACCACCAAAGACAGTAATGGTAAATATGCCAATACTCAAGGAACCAGAAGCTTTTTAATAAGGAGCCTGGCTCTCCCTTCTTGAAGTCATTCATTTTTTTTCTTCTGTGTACTGTTGACATCCTGCTTTCTATAGAAGAATATCCATTGAATAATCATGATGGCTGCTGAGGGGGTGTCACCCACGTCTCCCTTCAGAGTCATAGCACTCATTGCTCAGCTACTGGAAGTGAGGCTGCTGACAGTTTACTGCCAAGTGTCTCTCCAGGCGTGGTCCATGCCTCAGCACAACTGCCTTGGAAAGGGTGCACCTGCTCTCTGGGGCAGCCTGTATTAAATGACTGAGCCTCTTGGACCACACAACTCATGGTCCATAATTCATTGCTTAGTTTGAGTGATACCTGTAGGATTATTCCAATTTCAGAGCAAACCATGTCATTTGCTGAGGCCTTTTAGAAATTACATCTTAGCCCACATTTTCCTACTGCCCAATCCTGTTACTCTCACTCCCTCACAAGAGCATTCAACAAAAAAATTTATACTTGAAAATCTTAATCTCAGATTTGGCTTGTGATAATTTTTGAAATAATTTTTCTAAAGAAAATGAATTTATTTTTCTTTTGTGTGCTCTGTTATTCCAAGTTTGACTCAAACAAAATATTAGAAGGAAGCTTCCCTATGAAGACAGAGTTAGAAATGCAAAAGTTTTATTAATTTGAAAACAAATACTTTGTGCCTAATATGGTTTTGTGACATATAGAGTATTTAAAAGCTACATTTGTGTGTCTGTAGAGACAACTCAGTGGTGTTATTATTAGTATTCTCTGGCTCGGAATCTTACCCAATTTGTTGACTCAACCATAATTTTTTTCTAGATCTCTGAAGAAATTAAGTAAATTAAAGAGAAGAATAGTACAAAGTGCATGTTTTTATTAATTTTACTGAGTCTAGCCTGTGCAGTGATTTCTGAGTTTTTGACTGCATATATCTTTAAAGTATTATGTTCACATGAAGAGTGGAGAAAACAGCTAAATTTAAACATTAAGAAATGAATCTCTAATTTTACTCTGGCTCTTGTTGTAAATGTTGGTGAAAATTTTGTTGACATATTGTATTAACTCTTTTGTTGGTGGTGTCACAGAGTTATTTTGTCTATTATTTTCTGGATCCCAGAACTTAGAATGGCAGCATAACAATTTCACTAAAATTAGTATAATAGGTCCATATTTGACTTTTTAAATGATATAAATGGAACAGTATCTCATAACACGTTTTCGAGGCCCTTACTTATTATTCTAATGAATAGCTCAGAATAGCCTAAAAGCCCATATATACAGGAGTATACACAAAAATAAACTTTATCTTCCTAAATTAGAGAAAAATAGTAAATTTGAAGTTAACTGTTCTTTGAAGAAGAGTACTTGTGGAAATTTTTGGATTTTGAAATATATATTTGCACTTCCAAAAAAGTTCCTGTGAATACAGATTTAAGATTAGTATACTTATTAATTAGTATACTTACTAATTACTAATTACTAAGATTAGTATACTTACTAAAAACATTTTGGAGAACTCGTAACACAAACATGGGCACATGCACATATATATATATGTGCATGTATGTGTGTATGCAAAACTTGAAGTTAGGGAAAATAATGTATGTGTGTGTTTTCTGTACAAATTGTAATGATAGCCATTAAACTAACATAGAATATTTCATATACAGGTGGGTGAGTGGAACAGAACGAATACAATAATATTTCAGTCTTTAGTTGCATTCTTAAGATCTCATATTTTCATTCTAATCATTGACACTAAAATTTTGAATTTTAATTTACTTAAAATGTATGTTACAAAAGAAGCATTTACATAGAGACAATGTGAAAACAGAAAATATATAAGAAACTCTAAATTGAGGATACGTTATGATGTAAAATGTAGAAATGAGAATGCTCTTGTTCAGTTTAGCAAAGTGTGCTATACTAAGTTACCTCTCAAGATAAACCAGAAGCATTTTTATGCATAATTACTGATGGTAATTAAGTTAGATTCAGAGATTTTTCCTGGATTTTATGTGGTTTTCAGTAAATAGTAGAAATTGTAAAATTTAAGCAAATTATACACAATCAAATCTTAAATATTAAAGCAATAAACATTGAATTTTGATTTCTATGAAAGTTGAGAATTACATGTGGAACATATATGAAAAACCTGTTCTTTCAGTACATATGATTCATTTTAAAGATTTACTTTTTTACTTGAAAGTCAGAATTACAGAGAGTAGGAGACGGGGGGTGGGGGAGAGCGAGTGAGAGCAAGCTACCATCGGCTGTTCACTCCCCAGATGACCACAATGTCCAGGGCTGGGTCAGGCTGAAATCTGGAGCCAGGAACTTTCATGTAGGTAGCAGGATCCCAAACACTTGAGCCATCTTCTGCTTTTCTGAGACCATTCTGGAGCAGAAGTGGAGCAGCCTGGACTCGAACCAGTGCCCATATGGGAAGCCAGCATTGCAGGCAGAGTCTTTACCCATTACATTACAATGCTGGTCCCTATGATTAATTTTAATGATTGTTGTGAAAAGCAAAATGGAACAGGAAGACACAGCTCATATAAAACAAAAGAATAGTAAGCAACAAAATGAAAGTCCCAGATGGTATGACAAGAAAAGTTAAGTAGATACTCCAGCAACACTGCTTCTTTGCTTTATTGCACATTTTTATTTTTAAGGAATATTTTGCTTAAACTCTCTCTCTCTCTCTCTCTCACACACACACACACAATGATATTAAGCTTACTTTATATTTCTCATCTGCACTATAGTTTGACTTTTTCCTTGCTTGTCTGCATGAAAAGAAAATCCAGTGAAGTGGAAAGAGCAGTATATCTGAAAATAGAATTTCTGAACTTGAATCATGACTTCGTTCCTTGAAATTTGTATATTCCTGGGAAAACAAGAAGGTTGAGTCTCCATCTTCACTTCACATGAAGGTGGACTAGATGATCTCTAATAAACCTACTAATTTTAAAAGTTCTTTGACATCGTTGTCATTATTCTGGAGAATCTAGAACAATGGGAAATTATTTGACCGTGGAAGATTTTTAACACAGAGATGGTTGAAAGTAGGAAAAACAAGTCAACATTGACTAGCTAACCTAGATATGATCCAGAATTCAAATTTCCCTTTCCAGTATCCTCACATTGCTTCTCATCAAAAGAACAAAGCTAAATGGCTAAAAGAAAATAAACAAAAATCTCTTCTACTCATAGTTAATTATTTACAACACTAGATTATTATTCTTTTTAATAAATTTTATTTTTCCAGATTACATAACTTACTTTCAACCTTGATAAGCATAATAGTTGCTTCAAATGCAAATGTAATTACCCCTTTATTATCTTTGAATATATGAATACAATGTTTAAATATAATAAAAAGGTTTAACAACAGGAACATATTTTTAAATACTGAGCTTTTATTTTATCATATTGAAATAAAAATTTTTAGTAAACATGGTTTCAAAAAACATACTAGAGTTTTCCTCTGTGTTTAGCTGATAGCAATAATTCAAACATTTTCTCTCATTTAAAGGCTATCTAAAAGTTTTTACGTGTGAATGTGTTTGTTCTTTAAAATTTGGAACTGAATTCTAGAATTGTCTTCTCCAATTGCCTTTTTCAGCCTAATATTTTATTTATTATATTTGAGATCACATAATTTAATTTACATTATTATCAAAGGCTTAATGCCCAATTAAATAAACATTCAATGAATAAAAAGTAAAAACACCATAGTTCAGCAGGAATATAGGCAAGGGTTATAAAGAATAATCAAATGAAAAGATGCTTAAATTCACTCAGACACAGTAAATTTTAAAATAGTCACAGATCACTAAAACTATAATAGTATACAATTTTTAATAGATTTTAAAACATTCTTGCCAAATTCACTTCAAGTGTAGAAATTAGAAACATACACATTTATACATTATTTCTTAAAAAAGAAATATTAATATCATAGAGAGGTTCATGACAATGATCATAATGTGGGGAAAGAGGAGTGTATTGTCATTTGTAATGATTCAGAACCTATATTTTAGTTAAATACACAATGATACAACTCCAACAGAATTCTAGTTTTTTAAAGATTTATTTATTTACTTGAAAATCAGAGTTACACAGAGAGAGAAGGAGAGGCAGAGAGAGAGAGAGAGAGAGAGAGAGAGAAAGTCTTCCATCCACTGGTTCACTCCCCAATTGGCCACAACAGTTGGAGCTGAGCTGATCTGAAGCCAGGAGCCTGAATTTTCCTCCAGGTCTCCCACTTGGGTGCAGGGGCCCAAGAATTTGGGCCATCTTCCACTGCTTTCCCAGACCATAGCAGAGAGTTGGATCAGAAGTAGAGCAGCTGGGACCTGAACCTGCACCTATATGAGATGCTGGCACTGCAGGTGGTGGCTTTACCAGCTACACCACAGTGCCAACCCCCAGAATTCTTATAGTAAGTATATTAAGTTTCACAACTAGAAAAAAACCATGATATTTGTCTTCTTTGATTTGTCTTATTTCACTTAGCACAATGATATCCAATTCTATCCATTTTGCTGCAAATGTCAGTATTTCATTCTTCATTATGTCTACATAATATTCCATTGTATGCATATATCAGCTTTTCCTTATCCAGTCATCAGTTGATGGACATCCAGCTTGAGTCCATATCTTTTCTCTTGTGAAGTGAGCTGCCATAAATGTGGAAGTGCAGGTATCTCTTCCACATGCTGATTTCATTTCATTTGGCTGTATTCCCAAGAATGAGATAGCTGGATTTACATGGTAGATCTATTATTAGTTTTCTGAGGAATATCCACACTGCTTTCCATAATAGTACCAATTTGCATTCCCACCAACACTGTTTTATATTTTCCCCACAATCCCACTAGTATTTGCTATTTTTTTGAGGTTTGGATGATAGTCATTCTAGGACTGAGATGGTACTTCATCGTCATTTTCATTTACATTTCCCTGATGACTAGTGATCCTCAGCATTTTTTTTCATGTTTCTATTTAACATTTGTATTTCTCCATTTGAAAGACGCATTTTCATATTCATTGGTCATTTCTTAATTGGATTTGTTGTTTTGTTGTTGTGGAGTTTCTTGAACCCCCTATATTTTCTGGATAGTAATTCTTTGGCAGATGCATAGTTTGCAAATATTTTTCTCATTCCTCTAGTTGCCTCTATACTTTGTTAATTGTTTCCTTTACTGTGCAGAAGCTTCTTAGATTGATGTAATCCCATTTGCACATTTTTGCTTTTAATGCCTGTGCTTCTGGGGTCTTATCCAAGATGTTTTTGCATAGGCCAATGTCTTACAGAATGTCCCCTATAATTTCCTTTAGCAATTTGATTATTTCGTATCTTAAATTTAGAGCCTTGATCCATTGTGAGTTGTTTTTTTTGTATATAGAGTAAGATAGTGTTCTAATTTCAAACTTCTTTATGTGGGAATACAATATTTCCAATACCATTTGTTTAAGACCATCCTCTCTCCAGGGAATGACTTCAGCTAGTTTGTCAAAGATTAGTGAGTTGTAGATGCTTGAGTTAATTTCTTGGGTTTGTGTTCTGTTCCAAAGCTCCACATATTTATTTTTGTGCCAATACCAGGCTGTTTTGATTATAATATCCCTATGGTATGTCTTGAAATCTAGTATTGTGATGTCTCTGGCTTTGTTATTACTGCATAACATTGCTTTGACTATTTGGAGTTGTCTCCATTTCCATATGAGTTTTAGGATTAGTTCTGTGAATGATGTCCTTGGAATTTTGATTGATACCACATTGAATATGTTATTTGCTTTGGGTAGTATGCACATTTTGATGATATTAAATATTTCAGTCCATGAACATGGAAGATATTTCCATTTTTTGCATCTTTTTATTTCCTTTATTAATGTTTTATAATTTTACTTATATAATTTTACTTCACATCCTTGGTTAAATTTGTCCTAAGGTATTTAAAATTGTTATAGCTATTGTGAATGGGACTGATCTCATAAGTTCTTTCTCAGCCAGAATGTGGTTGGTGAGTAAGAATGCTATTGATTTTTGTGTGTTGATATATATCTTATAAATTTGCCAAATTATCTTTATGAGTTCTAGCAGTTTCTTAGTGAAGTCTTTTGGTGACCTTATATAAAAGATCACATAATTTAAAAACAGGAATAATTTGAATTTCTTCTTTCCAATTTGTGTCATTCTGATATATTTTTCTTATGTAATGACTCTGGATAAAACATCCAGAGCTATGTTGATATATTATATGTAAGAGTGGTCATCCTTTTCTGGAAATGGATCATAGTGGAAATGCTTCCAATTTTCCTCCATTAAATATAATTTTGGCCCTGGATTTCTCAAATGTTTCCTTTATTGTGATGAGGTATGTCTTTCTACACACAGTTATTTTTATTTTTTATTAAGAACAACAATGTTGTATTTTATCAAATGCTTTCTCTGCATCTGTTGAGATAATCCAATGGCTGTTATCCTGAATATTGTTGATGTGATGTATCTCATTTATTGATTTGATTTATTGATTTATTACTGAACTATCCCTGCATCTCTGAGGTTAACCACTTGGTAAAAGTGCATGATCATTTTGATGTGTTATTGGATTGAATTTGCTAGAATTTTGTTGAGGATGTTTTATGTCTATACTTATCAGGGATATATCTCTGTACTTATCTATATAATAGACATATCAGATATAGATACATCTATAGCTTTTCATTCTCTCTGGGCCAGAGAATTTCTGTTGAGAAATTTGCTGTCAACCGGAGGGGAGTTCCTTTAAATGTGATCAGAATTTGTTTCTTATAAATTTTAAGATCTTCTCTTCATGTATTACTTTTTGAACAATTGATTATAATTTATCATGGTATCATTTCTGGTCATACTTATTTTCATTTCAATGTGTTTCCTATATTTGTATGTCAATATCTTTCAATAAACGTGGGAAGTTTTCTGTGGTTATTTCATTGAATAGTTTTTCTAAGCCATTTTTTGTATTCCTTCAAGAACTCAAAAGACACATATATTTGTTCTTTTGATGGTAATACAGAGATCTTGAACACTATTTTCCTAGACATATACAGTCTAGCAAAGTTGAGTCAGGAAGCATAGAAAACATAAACAGACAAATAATCAAGACAGAAATTGAATTAGTAACAAAGACCATCTGAACAAAAAAAAGCCCAAGATCAGATGGCTTCAATGCTAACTCATATCAGACATTTAAAGAACTAACACCAATTCTTTCCAAGCTATTCAAAACAATTTAAAGGGAAGGAATCCTCCAAAATTTCTTCTATAAAGTCTACATCACCTTAATTTCTAAACCAGAAAATAATACAACAGAGAAAGAGAACCAAAGACCAATATCTCTGATGAACATAAATGCAAAACTCCTCAACAAAATATTAGCCAATTAAATCCAAATAAAACATAAGAAAGATCATTCATTTAGACCAGGTGGAATTTATCCCTGGTGTGCAGGGATGGTCCAACATCTGTAAATCAATAAATGTGATATATCGTATTAACAAACTGAAGAACAAAAACCATAAGGTTCTCTCAATAGATGCAGATAAAGCATTAGATAAAATACAATGTCTTTTCATGATAAAAAAACTTAAGCAAATTGGGTATAGAAGGAACATTCCTCAACACAAATGGCCAATGAATATGTGAAAAACTTTTGACATCACTAGCCACTAGGAAAATGCAAATTGAAACCACAATGAGATATCACCTCAACCCTATCAGTATGGCTATTATCAAAAAGACAGAAGAAAACAAATGCTGGTGAGGATGCTGAGAAAGGAGAACTCATATATGATTTTTAAGGTTTCCCAACTTGTTGCCATACAGCTCTTTGTAATAATTCCTGAAGACTCTTATTTCTGTGGTGTCTACTGTTACATTTCCTTTTTCATCTATGATTTTATTGATTTGGGCCTTCTTTATCTTGCTTTGGTTAGTTGGGCATTGGTGTGTCAATTTTGTTTAATTTTTCAAAAAACTAGCTTTTTGTTTCCCTGATTTTTGTATTTTTTGTTTCAATTTTATTTCTTCATTAATTTTTATTATTTCTTTCCTCCTACTAATTTGAGTTTTTTTCTTGATTTTCTAGATCCTTGAGATGCATTGATAACTCATTTATTTGGTGCCTTTCCAATGCATTCATGTAGGCTCTAATTGCTATAACCTTCCCTCTTAATACTCTTTTTGTGTATCCTGTAACTTTTGATGTAATGTATTGTCACCTTCATTTGTTTCCAGAAATTTTTTTTGCTTTGTCTTTTGATTTCTTCTTTGTCCCACATTACATTCAGGAACATGTTGTTTTGTTTCCATGTGTTTGCATATGTTCTAGAGATTCCTGAGTTATTTATTTCCAACTTAAATCCATTGTGGTCAAAGAAGATACATGATACGATTCTGATATTTTTGAATTTGCTGAGAGTAGCTTTATGGCCTAGCATATGGTCTGTCTTAGAGAAAGTTCCATGCACTAATGAGAAGAATGTGTGTTTTACAAGAGTATGGTGAAAATTTCTGTAGATGCTAGGTAGGTCTATTTAGTCCATAGTGTCAATTACCTCTGTTGTTTCTTTGTTGATTTTCTGTCTAGTTGACCTGTCCATTGATTAAAGTGCATTGTTGAAGTCCACCATACTATTGTATTTGAGTCTATGTCTCCCTTTAGATCCTTTAACATTTCTTTTAAATAGTCAGGTGCCCTGTAATTGGTTGTATATACATTTATTATAGTCACATATTTCTTTTGAACTGATTCTTTAATCATTACATAGTGCCATTGTTTGCCTGTTTAACAGTTTTTATGTTAAAATCTGTATTGTCTGATATTAGGATGGCTAAACAAGCACTTTTTTGGTTTATGTTAGCATGGAATATCTTCCATCATTTCACTTCTTTCAGTCTGTGTGTAACTTTTTGGTGAGATATGTTTCTTGTAGGCAGCAAATAGATTTTTTTAAAAAATCCATTCAACTAGTCTGTCTTTTAACTGTAGAGCTGAGGCTATTTACCTTCAAGGTGACTGTTTTTTTTTTTTATCTTTTATTTAATGAATATAAATTTCCAAAGTACGACTCATGGGTTACAATGGCTTCCCCCCCCCCATACCGTCCCTCCCACCCACAACCCTCCCCTTTCCCACTCCCTCTCCCCTTCCATTCACATCAAGATTCATTTTCGATTATCTTAATATACAGAAGATCAGCTTAGTATACCTTAAGTAAGGATTTCAACAGTTTGCTCCCACACAGAAACATAAAGTGAAAAATAATAGATGATTTTTTTTTAAATGATGATGAAATCAGATCAGACCTATTGTCATGTTTAATCCCAGTGAGAGTCAAGTTGGGAATTGATAATTTCTTTTTTTTTTTTTTTTACAGAAGATCAGTTTAGTGTACATTAAGTAAAGATTTCAATCGTTTGCACCCCCATAGAAACACAAAGTGAAATATACTGTTTGAATACTCGTTATAGCATTAAGCCTCAATGTACAGCACATTAAGGACAGAGATCCTACATGAGGAGTAAGTGCACAGTGACTCCTGTTGTTGACTTTACCAATTGACACTCCTGTTTATGGCATCAGTAATCTCCCTATGCACCAGTCATGAGTTTCCAAGGCTATGGAAGCCCCTTGAGTTCTCCGACTCTTATCTTGTTTAGACACGGTCATAGTCAAAGTGGAGGTTCTCTCCTCCCTTCAGAGAAAGGCACCTCCCTCTTTGAAGACCTGTTCTTTCCACTGGGATCTCACTCACAGAGATCTTTTTGCCAAAGTGTCTTGGCTTTCCATGCCTGAAATACTCTCATGGGCTTTTCAGCCAGATCTGAGTGCCTTTAGGGCTGATTCTGAGGCCAGAGTGCTATTTAGGACATCAAGGTGACTTGATAAGCAACAACTTTGTCCTGCCTTTTTGCCATAAATATTCCTATTGTTTACTTCTTTTGTACTTTTACTGGGGGATTTTCTGCCTTCACATTCTTGCATAAAGATGGCTATTTCTATGCTTTTGTGTGTAGCACATCCTTAAGCATCTTTTGCAAGGCTGATCAATTGGCAAAAAATCTTTCAAGTTCTGTTTGTTGTGGAAGGTCTTTATTTCACCTTCATTTATAAATGAGACCTTTGTAGGGTATAGTATTCTATGCTGACGGTTTTTTTTTTTCCTTTCAAGTCTTGGACTATATATTGCCATTCCCTTCTAGACTGTAAGTTTTCTGATGAGAAGTCAGCTGTGAGTTTAATTGGAGATCCTCTGAAAGTAATCTGACATTTTTCTTGTGCACGTTTTATTTTATTCATTTATTTTTAAATATTTTGTTTATATTTTGAGAGGTAGAGTTACAGACAGTTATACAGAGAGACGGAGATAAAGGTCTTCCATCTTACTCCCCAGATGGCCACAATACCAGGAGCTGTGCCGATCCAAAGACAGAAGCCAGGAGCCACCTCCTGGGCTCCCAAGTGGGTGCAGGGGCCCAAGTGCTTGGTACATTTTCTGCTTTCTCATGCTGTGGCAGAGAGCTGCGTTGGAAGAGGAGCAACCAGGACTCAAATCAGTGCCCATATGGGATACTGGCACTGCAGGCCATGGCTTTATGCCACAGTGCCAGCTCCAGTATATGATTCTTAACTGTTTGTTTGACAAAGATTTAAAACAAAGTTTTAGGAGCTGGCACTGTGACATAGAAGATTAAGCCTCTGACTGCAATGTCAGCATCCCATATGGGTGCTGGTTCAAGTACTAGCTGTTCCACTTCTGATCAAGCTCCCTGCTGGTATGCTTGAGAAAGAAGGGAAAATGATCCAAGTGCTTGGGTCTTTGAACCCATGTGGGAGACCCAGAGGATGCTCCTGACTCCTGGCTTTGACCTGGTCCAGTTTCAATTGTTGCAATTATTTAAAGAGTGAACCAACAGATGGAGGATTTCTCTCTCTCTCTCTCTCTCTCTCTCCCTCTCTCTCTCTCTCTCCTTCTGTCTTTCTCTCTGTCTTTCCTTTCCTCTGTATCTCTCTTTCAAATAAATAAATAAATCTTTTTTTAAAAAAAAGCAAGAAGTTTTACAAAACACTGTATTTGCAGCAAAATTGATGGACACAGGTTTTCTTTCTTGTTTTTTTTTTTATTTTTTTTTATTTTTTACTTTAACTCCCACATATAAGGGAGAATATGCAGGGCTGTTTTTATACATACATCTTAGGTCGCTCAATATGATGTCCTCCAATTGCAAGCATTTTGATGCAAATGATAGAAATTTCATTCTTTTTAACAGCTGAATAATATTTCATTATGTGTATGTGTAAGTACGTGTGTGTGTGTGTGTGTGTGTGTGTGACTTTTTCTTTATCCATTCTCCAGATAATTGATACCCTGACTGATGACTTATTTTGGGTATTGTATACAGTGTTGCTGTAATAAATATGATGAGGATGTGTTCATATCTTTGGGATATACCCTGTAATGAGATTGCTGTATCACATAGAATGTCCATTCCTAGCTTTTTTAAGAAATATCCATACAGTTTTCCAATGTGGCTACACTAATTTACATTCTCACTAATAATATATGAGTTCTCCTTTCTCAACATCCTCACCAGCATTTGTTTTCTTCTGTTTTTTTTTCTTTTTTTTTTTATAATAGCTGTACTGATAGGGTTGAGGTGATATCTCTTTTTTTCATTCTTTTTTGTTTTTTTTTTTTTTTGGGGGGGGGTTGACAGGCAGAGTGGACAGTGAGAGAGAGAGAGAGAGAGAGAGAGACAGAGAGAAAGGTCTTCCTTTTCCATTGGTTCACTCCCCAATGGCTGCTGCAGCCTGCGCACTGTGCCAATCCAAAGCCAGGAGCCAGGTGTTTCTCCTGGTCTCCCATGCGGGTGCAGGGCCCAAGGACTTGGGCCATCCTGCACTGCACTCCCAGGCCACAGCAGAAAGCTGGACTGGAAGAGGAGCAACCAGGACAGAATCTGGCACCCCAACCGGGACTAGAACCCAGGGTGCCGGTGCCACAGGTGGAGGATTAGCCTATTGAGCTGTGGTGCTGGCCGCATTCTTTTTTTTTTTTTTTTAAGATTTATTTATTTATTTGAAAGTCAGAGT
Organism: Oryctolagus cuniculus; assembly: GCF_051225735.1. Classification (NCBI taxonomy): domain Eukaryota; kingdom Metazoa; phylum Chordata; class Mammalia; order Lagomorpha; family Leporidae; genus Oryctolagus; species Oryctolagus cuniculus. The sequence continues at coordinate 80,823,300 of NC_142871.1, read as the reverse complement.
TACACAGAGAGAAGGAGAAGCAGAGAGAGAGAGAGAGAGAGAGAGAGAGGTCGATCTTCCATCTGATGGTTCACTCCCCAAATGGCCACAATGGCCGGAGCTGGGCTGAGCCAAAGCCAGGATCCAGGTGCTTCCTCCAGGTCTCCCAGGTGGGTGCAGGGGCCCAAGGACTTGGGCCATCTTCCACTGCTTCCCTATGGCAGAGAACTTGATTGGAAGTGGAGCAGCCGGGTCTCTGTGGGGAACCGCAGGCTGGCCACCTGTGGGAACTTCCTCACTTTGCTGTTTGCATGGCCTGTTGTAACAACTTGTGCAAAACAAGTTAAGGAAGTGCTGGCTGCTGAGAAAAACAAGTCAAGGAAGTGCTAACCACAGGATGTCCTGAAGACACACAAACAACCCCGATGGAGCAAGATGAACTTTCGACCTGAGGCACTATGTGCCCTTCAACTTGATTGGACTGTGCCTGCATGGACTACATGTGAACAGATTTGCCATTGGCTGGGAGCGTCCTGCTAGGGGAACCTTGGGTATATAATGGGGATAGGATTGTGTAGGGGAAGAGGGGCTTGGCTTCTTTTCTTTCGCCTTGCATCTGGATGAATAAAGTTCCATGAGAACCGAGTAAGCAGCGATCGTGACTTTACTACGCTGGACTCTGCTGGCGAGCGTCCAGCAGGTCTCTAACTGGAACCCATACGGGATGCTGGAGCTTCAGGCCAGGGTGTTAACCCGCTGTGCCACAGCCACAGTGCCTGCCCTGAGGTGATATCTCATTGTGGTTTTGATTTGCATTTTCCTAATGGCTAGTGATGTCAAAAGTTTTTCACATATTCATTGGCCATTTGTATTTCTTCTTTTTAAAATCTAAGATGTACAAATTTCATGTATTTCCTATATACAAATTTAGGTACATAGTATAGATTGAAGATTTGAGATTAGCCTGCTTTATGGCACTTTAAATTTAAATATTTTGATGTTTAAATAAAATTTGTTACAATTCTAATTTTTTCTACTCAGTAAGCTTAAAGGCATAAGCATGCATTAAAGCTTGGAAAATGCCACACATATTATCCTGAGGTCAGTAATGCTTAGTATCAATTTCATATTAGAATTACCTGTGGGGGCCAGCGCCATGGCATAGTAGGTTAATCCTCTACCTGTGGTGCTGGCATACCAAATGGGTGCCGATTCTAGTCTCAGCTGCTCCACTTCCAATCCAGCTCTCTGCTATGGCCTGGTAAAGCAGTAGAAGATGGCCCAAGTCCTTGGGCACCTGCTCCCTCATGGGAGACCAGGAAGAGCCACCTGGCTTCTGGCTTTGGATCAGCACAGCTCTGGCCATTGCAGCCATTTGTGGAGTGAACCAGTGGAAGGAAGACCTTTCTCTATCTCTCCCTCTCACTGTCTGTAACTCTGTCTCAAATAAATAAATCAATAAAAAAATCTTTAAAAAAAGGAATTACCTGTGGAGCTTTCAAAACTGCTGCTACCTAGGACCCATTGCACATATGGATTCAGAAGATCTAGGAGGAATTCTACAGAGTAGTAGATGTGCAAGACTTCCCTGATGTTCTAATGGACATTTGGGCTTGAGTGTGTCTGGCTTAGACTAAAGCGCATATGCTTTTCTTTCCAGTTTAAAATTTTTTATTAGATGAGCCTCATTTATGAAAACAGATTTTTAATTTTTAAGAATAACTTGAATGTTACATCTAGTTAATGGTAAATGTTCTTTAAAATAATATAATATTAATATACATTATTTTTAAAGCAATATAAAACAACCTAACCTTTCATTCAATAAGATTTCTTTCTGGATTCAGTTATCTGATTTTTCTTAGCAATTAATAGCTGATGAGCTTCAGCACATCAGACATTTCAAAGTCCCTATATTCTGGATTTCATGCCACCACTTTTAAAGCTTCACCTTGCCCTTAAGCAAGGAATTACAGCTTAAATTTGTCATTTAACTAATTGGTACTTAAGCCATTTGAATTGAGTTGTGCTTACTCAATTATAATTCAGGTAATGAGATTGTCGACTTCACAATCTCTTTCTTTCACACTTTTTCTCAGTACCACGTTGAACTTGAAAGACTGTAAGAAATAATTTTCTTTAGCTCCCTATTACTTCTGGGGTGACTAGATCTCAAATTTTGAGGAGAAACAGAACTGGTCTAGCTACAGATCCGATCCTCCCTTATTCTCCAGTCATGTGTGGGACTTAATACCAATCTAGTATTATTCCTGTTTACCTATTTGACTAACACTTAGATAAAACATACCATCCTTAACTGAGATGTACATGGTACAATGCTACATGGTTTATACTTTTTTTTTAACATGGATTTTCATTTAATCACTGCCACAACCCTATAACTGAGATACTATTCTCAATTTCCATATAAAAATGGAACTTATAGAGATCAAATTTCTTACCTAAATTCTCAGAGTTAAAAAAAATGATGGGTTGTATCAGGATTTGGATGTGGTATTCCCAACTCTTGCCGATTGATTTTTTTTACATTGACAAATATGTATCTTATGACTTCTGAGTTTTCAAAATCAGCAAATAGAAGTCATTTACTATATGTTTAATTACATAATTATATAATTTTCCCCATAGTAAAGGAATTTAACTTTTACTCATCTATATATATATATACACACACACACACACATATATATATGTATTAAAGATTTATTTATTTATTTGAAAGGCAGAGTTACAGAGAGGCAGAGTTAGAGAGAGAGGTCTTCCATTTGCTGGTTCACTTCCCAAATGGCCTCAACAGCCAGAGCTGCTCTGATCTGAAGCCAAAAGCAAGTAATTTCTTCCAAGTCTCCAGCATGGGTGCCGGGGCTCAAGGACTTGGGCCATCCTCTACTGCTTTCCCAGGCAATAGCAGAGAGCTGGAACAGAAGTGGAGTAGCTGGGACATGAACTGGCGCCCATATGGGATGCCAACACTGCAGGTAGCAGTTTTACCAACTATGTCACAGTGCTGGCCCCACTCATCTGTATCTTCATAAGCGTTCTGTTGTATCCCTTGTATTTATGGCATATACAGGTAATTACCACGTACTGAATGCTCAAATATATGAGGCACAATACAGAGAACACATTAGGATTTGAATTTAGAATGTAAGTTCCTATGAAATTCACTTTGGAGATTAACAGAATTAAAGAAGGTTGAGGATTTCCAAATTTAAAGCCTGTTTGCTTGATCCATTATTGCTAAATTCAGAAGAATATCAACTGACTGTGAGGATTTGCTATGCCTTGAGGGAGTTTTCCTTGAGGCTTTAGATAGGGGTGATTTCTTCAAAGAATTCTCATCTTAAAAAATGACACAACTATGTATGCCAGGGATTTCTGATGTATGTTTGGAAGATATTGCAGATTAGTGATTGAGTGTTGAATTTATTCTCCAAAGTCTTAACAATCCCAAAATTTCTTGTATTACTTGCTTCCAGCATTATTGCTGTGTTTTAATCTTGTTTGTCAATTAAACATCAGATTGGTATGTTTAATTTGCACAAAGCTATATCTTGCAAGCATCACAAAATCAGCATGCCTCAAACAAAAGTTCTCTCCACTGATAATAAACAAAATACAATAGCTTTGTGGGTTCCTTAACTTGATGAATTGCATCATCATTCTCAAACTATGAACCTAGTTGTCAACCTGAGTTCAGTCTTTCAGCATTTTTACCATTAAATAATCTCACTCTGTAAGTCCTAACATACCTACTGTGCACATCTCTCTTGAGTAAATATTTTTTCCATGTTATGTAACTGTCACCATGGCCTGGTCTTCAGTGCTCATCATTCCACTGAATAGACAATTGCCTTATCTTCATAGCTATTACTCTGTTTCCATGTCCTTATCACTTATTGCAGACTATACTACAACTAATGAAACACCTCTGAGGTCCTTCCTCTCTAATATCCATGAAATGTTTGCTATACTTTTAGGGTTAAATATAAATGTTTGCCACACTTTTAGGATTCAGTATAAAAGTCCCCAACTATCCACCTAACTGAGCTGCTTTCATTTTTCCCATTATACAAATTCCATGTTCTCTTGCTATGAAAGTTTTCCTCTCCTTCCTTTCTCCAATGGTTCATACTACTCATAAATGATACCTCCTTGATGGAGATGTGCTTGATCATCCCCAGTAAAGTAGTCCCCCAGTCACTTATATTGTGTCCCCTTGTTTTACTTATAGACACAGCACTCTTTTAAGTGATTTTCCCTTTTAGTTGTCTGTTCAGTTATCTGGAATGATAGACCTTGTGTGGCTTCTCTATCACTCTGCTCTCAGAGCACTGATTGTTGGTTGAAACATGGTAAGTGTTAATATTTGTTGTATGAATAAGTGCTAATATTTGTTGTATGAATTTTTGTTTTTCTTCTGGGAATGATCTTTATATCATTTTTTTTTCTGGAGAGTTCTTCCTGATCTTTTAAGACATATCTCAAATTCTACTATTTTTTGACAACCTTGTTGAGTATTAATTGGTGCATTCCTTTTGCTTTCTTAGGCTTTGGTACCTTATTTTATATAACTGTCATCAATTTCTTTTATCTTGTATATCTATTTTTTTCCCCAGAAGACTGAACTTTTCGGAAACCCGAAATGTGAGTTTTTCATTGTTAGTGTCTGTAGATATCAATTGCAGTATATTTTCATGAGTAATGCCAATATGTTGAGAAAATATTTTCACATTATAGCTCAGAGAGAACTATGTACCTTTTTACAATGATAATGTTATTTATTTATTTCAATAACACATTAATGAAGTTTTAACAATCATTATATAGCAGTTGTAAAAAAGAAAGCTACTCACACGTAGAATGTAATTCTTTACTTTTAAAAACATTGTAATAATTTTTTTTTTTGGAGAGACAAGAGAAAGACACATAAAGATCACACACTCCCATTTGCTGATTTACTCTCCAATGCCCAGCACTGCTTTGAGTGGGGCAAAACCAGGTCTCACCCATGGGACACAAGAACCCAATTACTGGAGCCATCACTTCCTGCCTCCATGCAGGAAACTGAATCAGGAGCTGGAGCTGGATGTTGAACCTAAGTCTCTGATATGGTACACAGGCATTCTAAGTAATAACTTAACCATAACACTAGATGCCCATCCAAAAGTTTGCTACCTTTTTAGAGAACATTTAAATGACAAATACAGTAAAATATGATACCTACTCAAATCCACAGAAAGAAAACATTTTAGAAAATTGATGAAGTAGCCTTGATTTTTGCTTCCAGCAAAATAATTGTCTGCTTTGTGTATTGCTTACAGAATGGATAAACAATTAAAAATAGTTAAATCATAAACATTTTGGCATTTCACAGGATTTATGTTTATCTGATAACTGAAAGACTGGGTTAAAAAAGAATGACAATCCCGACTAGATAGAGTGTGTATGGGGGGGAGGCAAATGGAACAAGGAATGTGATACATTTCATGCTGACCATTACTTCATGATGAACTGCGAAGAGTAGCTAGCTTCTTAGCATATAAAGCCTCTATGTTATGTAGTATATCTTCAGTAAGGCCAGGGGAACAGATACATTTGTTGACACGTTCTATCTTGTATGTTCTATGGGTCTAATTCCTATATGAAAAGTTAACTCCCCAGAGCTGCCAATTGACATCAATCTGGAAACTTTATCAGTCTCATGGGAAGCCATATTCCATGATTTTTGATATTGTGATTGGTTCCCATCTAGAAGTTGTAGGGAGAGTCATTCAACCCCCAAGTCTGGGCTGATTACTGTCAAGCACAAATATTTATGGCCTATAAAAAGTAATTGGAGGTGAGAGATAAGGTGGAGCAGGATAAGCTGCCACTTGGGAAACCCACTTCCTGTATTGGAGTGTCCTGTTTGAATCCTGGTTCCTCCATTACCCTTCTATATTTCTACTAATGCATAACCTGGTAGTGTTGTGGTGGTGGATGGGCAGTAGATAATGGTTCACATATTGGGATCCCAGTCACCCATGTGGAAGACCCAGATGGAGTTTCTGGCTCCTAGCTTCAGGATGGCCTAGCACTGGCTGCTGTGGGCATTTGGTGAGAGGACCAGATCTCTGTCTTTTTCCCTCTCCCTCTCTTATCTTTCAAATAAATAAAAATAAATAAATGAACCTTAAAAAGTAAAATGGTTGTGACCTCAAAAGAAACTGAAGTATAAAAACTGGTGAAAGATATAAGAGACAGTGGAGACCAAAAGAATCTGAGGAGATGCATATACCTGTGCAATCCATTCTTTGAGCTATTCACATCATCCCATAACATTTCTCTTTCACACTACAATATGGAGTCTTCATTCTTATGAGAACAAAGTCTCTTAATTTCTTCCTCAAAAGAAGAGTTACATATCCAATTGGATGCAGAATCTTCCTTTAGTGGAGGCAATTATGATCTCCTAGACTGAAATCAGAAACAGAAATGTAACAAGCTACAGTTCTCACTTCTGCAGCTGGTCTGTAGGCTGTAAGGTTGTAATTATGTCTATTTGCTCTTGGGACACCCAGTTTAAATATCCCTCACCACAGTCTAACACACTGTCTGGTCTGAATTGCTTCCTGATGAGTGACTCGCAATTTTACCATTGAGGGTATAGACATTTATTTGCCTCTTTTTTTTAAGGTTGTGGTTGCAGCAATTGTCTATTGCCATTTATCTCTGGGTAATAGAAGTCCTAGGATCCAGACATATGCCTTCTTGCTTTCCTTGCTTTTGTATAACCATAGGTCCTCATTATAATAATGATTAAATTACTCCAATTGGTGTAGTAGTAGCTCCTCTCTTTGCCTGTGATCCATAAGAGTGAAAAGTCAATGTGAGAAGATTGTAGTTGTGATTTCTAGATCTGTAAAAATTCTTTTGTATCACATGACCTGTCCAATATCCCCAGGGATATGAGTTCTAGTCTACTTGAGTCTAATAGAATAGGGGTAGATAAGAAAAATCCATTCTTTCAAGTGGACCTTCAGATAGGTAGAGAACAGGACCATTGTTATTATAATCAATATTTCCTCTTTAAAAAGCTGATATTTGGCTATGGAAATGGAAAAAAACAATGGCAACTCATTCATTCATTCCTTCACTCATAATGCTTATTTAGTATGTATCAGAGATGTAGGGATTAGATAAAATAGTAATGAAAACCTATACTTCATTTCATGTCCTCCTGGAACACACCCTTGGAAGGGAGGCACAGAGGCACAGTCAAAAACTAATTATTCAACAACAAATAAATATATTCAGATGTGATATTTTCCAAAAAGGAAACAGAGTAAAGGGATAGCTGATAGAACTGAGGTTAAGTTATATTTTACATTCAGAGAATGCCTCTCTGATTACAAGGAAGTGATAATGAACAAATATCACAGTCAATGGAAGAATGTATTTCATAAAAGGCCGTAGTCCTCAGACAGGAAAGAGTTGATCTTTTAGAAGTGCTAAAAAAGGATAGAAGTATAACGATGCTGAGACATTGTGATCAAGGGAGGCATGGAGTAGGGTTGAAGACACTGGCAGTGATCAATCAAAAACCCAATGTTTGAGGTCACTGAGAAAATATGCAGTAATGAGGGCCAGGGTTTAAGGGAAAGGAAGAGTTTGGTATCTGGTAAACATTTAATATTCAAAATTCTTGCTTAAAGAAAACAGAAAGTACAAAATAGAAATGAAGATGCAAAAGATGGATTTCATGAAGACAGTTTTGTGCTAGTGGGTGAAGAATAGACACTTCCTCTTTTGTAGATTAATTTTTCACTGGAGCTACACTATTAAGAATAGAAAAATCAGGAAGGAGATTATGAAAGTTTTTGGGAATGATGCTATTAAAAATTAGAAAGGTGGACTTACCTTTTGAATATATTGGGATTTTCAGTGATTTGAGCATTTATTAAAGATTTCTTACAAAAAATTTTAAGCAATCCTAATCAAATGTGGCATACACTTTACTAGTTGTGTTCTAGTATTATATATCTATAATAAAATAATAAAAATATATATTCATAGGTGTGTTGAGGAGCTCCAAGATGGCGGAATAGGGAGGGAGCAAACTTATAGTATGGAAAAAGAGTTTAATAAAAGTGGAGATACTATAGTCTCAGGGAAGAGTTAGGGAAAAAACTAAAGAGGAAACTCTTCCAGAACTAGTGGGACATGGTGGACCTACGTGGAGGGCACGGGTGCCCACGGCTTGGGACCCCAGCCACCGAGTTTACGCACCAGCACTGGAAAGGGAGGTGAGGCAAAACTAGCCCGAGATACTGGTGGAAAAGTGGCAGGAAGAGCCTAGAGGGAACGAGGCTTGAAGCCCCATGGGGGAAAGTTCACCAGCCTAACAAGAGGAGAGAAAAAATAAATAAAAGGAACCAGTACAGACACGATTCTCTCTCTCCACTCACCTTTCAAAAGCAGGGAAAACAATACAGCAGGTGCCATTTTGGACATTCATAACAGCTGCGCCAGCTCAGGGCTGTGCCCACCCTCAGCCAAGCAGAAAAACCTGACTCTGGTGGGGAGAAATAACAGGAGGTTAAGACCTAGTGAATGTGTGGAGCTTATGAACTGGGACTGTGAAAAAAAAAAAAAAAACTTAGGGTGTGTGGGGAGAACTCACAGTGTGCCTGAGACGTGAGCAGTCTCGGTGAGAGACGCCACAACTCAGTAACCTTGGCAACCCAGTGGGAGACATTGCAGGGAAATCTGAGCTTACACTGAGGACTGCACAGATCCTTTATGTGGTCTTTAGGACAGAGCAGATGAATATTATATCCACTGGGGCTAGCACTCAGGCACTGATTCCCAGCAAGGAGAATAGCTCAGCTGAGCTGAATTACTTCCCTTCTGAATAAAAAAAGAGAGGGAGAGAGAGAGAGAGAGAAGATTTACCAAGCCAAACCCAGGTGTGTCACCTTTGGCACACCCTTAACCCTGAAGAACAGAACTGAGCAGAGCTCTCTGGCCACACCCACCACAAGCCTCTAGAGATTCACCAAAAGTGGACAGTCCACTTAATCTAGAGTCATAATGAGAAAAGCTACCACAGAGAGAGAAAAAAAAGAAGAAAACGAAAGATAACTTCACAATGCCAAATAACAAATGCAGAAACTGAGGAAACAAGAACAATAAATACCTTATGACACCCCCAAATGAACATGACACTCCAATACAAGATTATGAAGATGATAAGATAGAAGAAATGCAAGATACGGATTTGAAAAAATTATGATAACATTTAGAAGTTATCAAAAACAAATTCATGAACTACAGAAATCCATTCAAGACAGCACAGAAAATTTCCATCATGAAAATGAAATCTTAAGGAGGAATCAAAATGAAATGAGGAATTTAGTAGAACATGAAATTGTGATTAGAAGAGAAATCAAAATGAAATGAAGTATTCAATAGAACAAATGGCAAATGCATTTGAGAGCCTTAAAAACAGAATCAGTGAAACAGAAGAGAGAATATCGGACTTAAAGACAGGACACAGGAAAGTATACAGTCAAACCAAAGAAAAGAAGAGGAAATTAGAAATCTAAAAAATATTGTTGGGGATCTACAGGATACTATTAAAAAAAACCAACATTTGGATTCTAGGGCTTCCTGAAGGCATGGAGAGAGAGAGAGAGAAAGGATTAGAAGGCCTTTTGGAGAAGGACAGAGATATCCAAGTACTGGAAGCACATAGAACCCCCAATAAACATGACCAAAAGAGATCCTCACCACAACACATTGTAATCAAACTCACCAAAGTGAAACACAAAGAAAATATTCTAAAATGTGCAAGAGAGAAACATCAGATTACTCTCAGAGTATCTCCAATTAGACTCACAGCAGACTTCTCATCAGAAACCCTACAGGCTAGTAGGGAGTGGTGAAATATAGCCTAAGTACTAAGAGGAAAAAACTGCCAGCCCAGAATATTATATCCTACAAAGCTCTCATTTGTGAATGAAGGTGGAATAAAGACCTTTCATAGCAAACAGAAATTGAAAGAATTTGTCACCATTCATCCAGCCCTGCAAAAGATGTTTGAAGATGTGTTATACACAGAAACACAGAAACACAGCCATCAGTGTGAAAGAAGGTAAAGGAAAAAAACCTCCCAGTAAAAGATCACAGGAAGTTCAAAGCATATATTAGAAAATATCTTTGGGAAAATGGCAGGGCAACATCACTACTTATCAATAGTCACCTTTTTAATGTTAATGGCCTCAACTCTCCAGTTAAAAGACACAGACTGGCTGAATGGATTAAGGAACAAAACCCATCTATTTGCTGCTTATAAGAAACACATCTTTTGAAGAAAGATGCATGGAGACTGAAAGTGAAAGGCTGGAAAAACATATTCCATGCCAACAGAAAAAAAAAGAGGTAGCGTAGCCATATTAATATCAGACAAAATAAGCTTTAACACAAAAACTGTTAAGAGAGACAAAGAAGGGCACTATATAATGATTAAGGGATCAATTCAACAGGAAAATGTAACTATTATAAATGTATATGCACCAAATTACAGGGCAATGGTTTATTTAAAAGATTTGTTAAGGGACTTAAAGGGAGACTTAGACTCCAATACAATAGTATTGGGGGACTTCAATACTCCAGTTTCAGAAATAGACACATCAACCGGAAAGAAGATCAAGAAGGAATCAGCAGATTTAATCGACACTATAGCCCAAATGGATCTAACAGATATCTACAGAACTTTTCATCCTACACTTGAAGAATTTACATTCTTCTCAGCAGTACATGGAACCTTCTCTAGGACTGACTGCATACTAGACCATAAAGCAAGTCTCAACAAATTCAAGAGAATTGGAATCATAACATGCAGCTTTTGAGAACACAGTGGAATAAAGCTGGAAATCAGCAACTCAGGAATCCCTAGAGCATATGCAAACACATGGAGACTGAACAACATGCTCCTGAATGAACAATGGGTCATAGAAGAAATCAAAAAGAAGTAAAAAACTTTCTGGAAGTAATGAGGATAACAACACATCATACAAAAACTTATGGGTTACAACAAAAGCAGTATTAAGAGTAAAGTTTATAGCAATAGGTGCCTATATCAAGAAATTGGAAAGGCACCAAATAGATGAGTTTTCAATGCATCTCAATATTCTAGAAAAACTGCAGCAAAAAAGACCCAAAACTAGTAGTTTCTGTGTGGGTGCAAACTGTTGAAATCTTTACTTAACCTATACTAAAAAAAAATATAAAAAAAGATCAGAAAAGAAGTCACCAGAGTGGAATCCAAAAAACATAACAAAAGATCAGACAAATGAAGAGGTGGTTTTTTGAAAAAATAAACAAAATAAACACACCATTGGCCCAACTAACTAAAAAATGAAAAGATACAAATCAATAAAATCAGAGATAAAAAAGGTGATGTATTAACAGATACCACAGAAATAAAAAGAATACATATAAACAGGCAATGCCATGGTTGAGAAAGAACTGCTAAGATCAATCCCATTCACAATAGCTACAAAAACAATCAAATACCTTGGAATAAACTTAAACAAGGATGTTAAAGACCTCTACGATGAGAATTACAAAACATTAAAGAAAGAAATAGAAGAGGATACCAAAAAATGGAAAAATCTTCCATGTTGATGGATTGGAAGAATCAATATCATCAAAATGTCCATACTCTCAAAAGCAATTTATAGATTCAATGTGATACCATTCAAAATACCGAAGACATTCTTCTCAGATCTAGAAAAAATAAGGCTGAAATTCATATGGAGACACAGGAAACCTCGAATAGCTAAAGCAATCCTGTACAACAAAAACAAAGCCGGAGGTATCACAATACAAGTTTTCAGGACATACTCCAGGACAGTTGTAATCAAAACAGCATTGTACTGGTACAGAAACAGATGGATAGACCAATGGAACAGAATTGAAACACCAGAAATCAATCCAAACATCTACAACCAACTTATATTTGATCAAGGATCTAAAATCAATTCCTGGAGCAAGGACAGTCTATTCAACAAATGGTGCTGGGGAATCTGGATTTCCACATGTAGTAGCATGAAGCAAGACACCTACCTTACACCTTACACAAAAATCCACTCAACATGGATTAAAGACCTAAATCTACGACCTGACACCATCAAATATTAGAGAACATTGAAGAAATCCTGCAAGATATAGGTACCAGCAAAGACTTCTCGGAAAAGACCAAGGAGGCACAGGCAGTCAAAGCCAAAATTAACTATTGGGATTACATCAAATGGAGAAGTTTCTGTACTGCAAAAGAACAGTCAGGAGAGTGAAGAGGCAACCGACAGAATTGGAAAAAATATTTGCAAACTATGCAACCGATAAAGGATTAATACCAGCATCTACAAAGAGATCAAGAAACTCCACATCATCAAAACAAACAACCCACTTAAGACATGGGCCAAGGACCTCAATAGACATTTTTCAAAAGAGAAAATTCAAATGGTCAACAGACACATGAAAAAATGTTCAAGATCACTAGAAATCAGGGAAATGCAAATCAAAACCACAATGAGGTTTCACCTCATTCCGGTTAGAATGGCTCACATTCAGAAATCTACCAACAACAGATGCTGGAGAGGATGTGGGGAAAAAGGGACACTAACCCACTGTTGGTGGGAATGCAAACTGGTCAAGCCACTATGGAAGTCAGTTTGGAGATTCCTCAGAAAAAGGAATATAACCCTGCCGTACAACCCAGCCATCCCAGTCCTTGGAATTTACCCAAAGGAAATTAAATTGGCAAATTAAAGAGCTGTCTGCACCTTAATGTTTATTGCAGCTCAGTTCACAATAGCTAAGACCTGGAATCAAACTAAATGCCCATCAACAGAAGACTGGATAAAGAAATTATGGGATATCTACTCTATAGAATACCTTACAGCAGTAAAAAAAAAAATGAAATCCGGTCATTTGCAACAAAATGGAGGAATCTGGCAAACATCATGCTGAATGAATTAAGCCAGTCGCAAAGGACAAATATCATATGTTCTCCCTGATTGGTAACAACTAACCAAGCACCCAAAAGGAAACCTGTTGAAGTGAAATGGACAATATGAGAAACAATGGCTTGAACAGCCCTCTTCCTGACTGTTGATGAACAACTTAATACTTTATCCCTTTTAGTATTTTTTTTTGTTCTACTTAATACTATTGGTTGAACTCTTTAATTAACACACAATTATTCTTAGGTGTTCAAATTTAACTGAAAAGTGATCCCTGTTAAACATAAGAGTGGGAATAAGAGAGGGAAGAGATGTACAATTTGGGACATGCTTAAACGGACTTGTCCCAAATGGTAGTGATAGAAACGTGCCAAGGGATTCCAATTCAATGCCATCAATGTGGCATATACCAATGCCATCTCACTAGGCAAATGATCAGTTTCAGTTCATAATTGATCATAATGATAGGGTTAAGAGTCAAAGGGATCACATAAACAAGACTAGTGTCTGCTAATACTAGCTGATAGAATAAAAAAGGAGAGAACAATCCAACATGGGAAGTGGGATACACAGCAGACTCATAGAATGGCATATGTCCTAAATAGCACTCTAGCCTCAGAATCAGCCCTTAAGGCATTCAGATCTGGCTGAAGAGCCCATGAGAGTATTTTAGGCATGGAAAGCCAAGACACTCTGGCAAAAAATAAATAAATAAATAAAAGATCTAAATGGAAGATCTCTACGAGTGAGATCCCAGAGGAAAGAATGGGCCATCAAAGAAGGAGGTACCTTTCTCTGAAGGGAGGAGAGAACTTCCACTTTGACTATGACCTTGTCTAAATAAGGCTGGAGTCTGTGAACTCAAAAGGCTTCCATAGCCTTGGCAACTCATGACAAGAGCCTCGGGTGATTACTGACGCCATAAATAAGAGTGTCAATTGTTAAATCAACAACAGGAGTCCCTGTGTACTTACTCCCCATGTAGGATCTCCGTCCTTAATATATTATACTATGTGAATTAATGTTGTATCTAGTACTTAAACAGTACTTTACACTTTGTGTTTCTGTGTAGGTGCAAACTGTTGAAATCTTTACTTAGTATATACTAAATTTATCTTCTGTTTATAAAGATAATTGAAAATGAATCTTAATATGAATAGGATGGGAGAAGGAGCGGGAGATGAGATGGTTGCAGATCAGAGGGAGTTTATGTGGAGAAAAAGCCATTGTAACCCAAAAGCTGTGCTTTGGAAATTTATATTTATTAAATAAAAGTTAAAATAATACATAATAGTATATATAAAATAACATATATAAATCATAAATATTTGAGCATTTATATATGATCAAGCTTAAGTGTCAGATGTTGGGTATAGTGGTTAAGACAATGCTTGAAATGCCCACATTGCATACCAGAATGCCAGAGTTCAACTCCTGGTTCCAGATTGTTGTTAACATGGATCATGGATGGTAGCAATGATGGTTCCAGTGGTTAGATTTCTCCCATCCATGTGGGTGATATGGATTGAATTCTTGGCTCCTGGATTTTCCTTTACTCCAACTTGGGCTGTTGCAAACATTGCAGGTGTGAGCCAGTGGATGTGATTCTCTCTCTCTCTCCATCTGTGACTCTCAAATAAATAAAATAAATAAATAGACATTTTAGAAAACATTAAGTTTATCCAAGAAATGCAAAATCAAAGAGAAGAATGCCAGGGAAAATAAGCCCGTTGTACCTTTATGTATAAAAATAATAGACATAGAATCTAAACTGAAAGAGGAATGTGATTTCAATAAGGTGCTGTTAATGAGACAATGAACAGATTAATATGTTGGGAGTTTGAAAAAACTGATATTTTGTACTAGTGAATGAACTGGTGAATTCCACAGATGGCAGTCATCTCAGAGAGAAAGCTTCTTAATGTCAAGGTTTTAATGGTTATCCCAGTTTGAGGTGGTGACAAACCTGATTGTTCATCAAGGCAATTTGTGCCTGTGGGAACATTAAAAAGAATCTTGTTGGAAATGAGCATGTCAAGGAACTGGGAGATGTAGGTATTAGATGGTTAATTTACATGGATGTGAAATCACTGAGAAAGATGGCAATTACTGGAGAAAAGGAACACAGGGGAGAAATAAGAGGAAGAAACTGATTAATGTCTGATGGCAATGAGGGTACTGTGTGAAGTGGGAGGAAAGAAGTTTAGTCACATGGAATGAGCAACAGAATTTTCATTAACAATATTAGCAAATTTATATTGAAGAGTACTTTTACCCTATTTTTGGCACTGAGAAATCTGGACTCTGGAGAACATTTCAACTATATTGCCCTCAGGGGACAGTATTTTGGTAGCAATAATCTTTTTTTAAATAATTGGACATTTTGAAGATGACTTTGAAACAATGAAGTCATTACTTTCTGATATTAAAATCTTAGACTTAATTTATTTTATTTAAATAATTTTCTCAATTATCATTGTAATAGAAAATTAATAGATTTGTGGCAACACTGAAAACAAATTGTGAGTAAATCATATTTAATGCCACAAATGAGACATTTAAAACACAGGATATTTTATTGGTTTAATTTGTTTTACTACAAATTAAATGTTCTTTTTCTGCTTTTCTCTCTTTTTTAAAAAGATTTATTTACTTGAAATATAGAGTTACAGGGAGAGGTAGAACCAGAGAGAGAGAGAGATCTTCCATCCACTGGTTCACTCCCTAAGTGACCACAATGGCCAGAGCTGAGCTGATCTGAAGCCAGGATCCTGGAGCTTTTTCCAGGTTTCCCACACAGGTACAGGAGCCCAAGGACTTGGACCATCTTCTACTGCTTTCCCAGGCTATTGTAGAGAGCTGGATCAGAAGTGGAGCAGCTGGGTCTTAAACTGGTGCCCATATGGGATGCCGGTGCTGTAGGCTGGGGCTTTAACACACAGTGCCAGCCCCCTTCTTCTACTTCTGTGGCACTTTGTACATCAAAAGAATCCTAGTGTAGAGGCAAACAACTTGGAACAAATCTTACCTTTACTGATTGTTAGGTGTTTTACATTGGGCAGGTAACCTCCTAGACATTCTTTATATTCCTATAGAAGAGTATAATACATACTCTATCTAACCTCGAAGGGCTTATAATGCAAAGCTAGAAATAAAGTGCTTTGTGTGACACTTTTCAGTAAGTTGCAAAAATGAAAAATGTTATACAAATTAAACGATTCAGATTCCCCATGGTATCCAAAATATACAACAGTAACACAGTACCTGTGCTAAATAGACTCACATGCTGTGGCTTTAGGGCACATATTAAGGGTGGTATCCGAGAGCACTGTGTTCATGATAGGGGAACAATATCTGTGTTGCTGTGTGAAAAAACCAATAGCCATATCATTAACTCAGTAATGAAGCTATGTAATGACCCTTAGTAGAATTTCTTTATGGGATTTTAATACATCCTAGTCAGGAGACAGCTTCCTCAAAAAACTGTGCTGACATAACAATGGTCCTGATTTCACTGATGTTGATGCATGCTTGGATTTTTGCCATTGGGGAATCTTATCTTATTATTTCACATGTTTATATTGTGTTAGGATGAATAGGAAAAAGATCACTCATCCTAAAAGGGTAGCCACATATGGTCATCATTTCAAATTAATGCATCAAGAAGTTGAATATCAAGGCATAGCTTTCACTGCTTTGGAGCCAATCTGGCCTCAAAATTCCATGATTTTTTTTGTCAGCTGCTGAAGGGCAGCATGCTAACTTTCACTAACCAACAATTTTTATTGTTACAGAGTTTAAAAATATCTGCAAATTTCTGTACCAACTGTGGTCTCCAATGGAGTCCCTGTATTGTACAAAGACATGTCTTTCTGGGACTGAAAATCTGACCAAAGTTAATCAAATATTACTGAATTTGTCCATAACTATGAACATTTTGGGAAATAATGAAAGCACATGTAATTTATTTCTTTAATTATTCTCCCTTTGTGTTTCTTTCTCTTTTGAATCTGTCACATAAATTGATAACTTGTGTGCATCTTAAATAGGACATCCATTAACTTTTAGCCAAGGTGAAACATCTCCATCCTCAACAACAGTGTCTTCTCAAGAAAGTTGCTGCAGACCCATTGATGTTCTCAACTGAAACTCCCTTGCTCTGTAGTAGAAAACTAACATCTCTATTTCTTGTGGCTTACTCGACCAACTGGTTCCATCACCTCATTCTTGCTCCCTTTATTAAGTTTCTTCCCTCTCTCTCCATTATACACTTTATTCTAGAGTACCCTTTGGTTTTCAGAATCTCTCTCCCACTTTAGTGCTGTCTCGGTTGCTCCTCTTCCAGTGCAGCTCTCTGCTGTGGCCCGGGAAGGCAGTGGAGGATGGCCCAAGTGCTTGGGCCCTGCATCCGCATAGGAGACCAAGAGGGAGTACCTGGCTCCTGGCTTCAGATCGGCGCCTCGCGCCAGCCATAGTGGCCATTTGGGGGGTGAACCAATGGAATGAAGACCTTTCTCTCCGTTTCTCTCTCTCTTACTGTCTAATTGACTGTCAAAAAATATTATTAGCAGAAGGCAATAGTTTGTTAGGAAATTTAAAGAAAGAAAAGAGTCATTAGTTGGGAGAAAAGAACAAAATAACAAGTATTCAATTATTATCTGCAAATTTTCCAGCACAAGTCAGACTGCAGCAACATATGATGGACAGGAGAAGAAGTCTTGGCTGCACTACTACTTTTGAACTTTCCAAGAAAATGTGAGTTTCCTGAGCCCCAATGTATACCACAAAGGTAGCTGAACTTGAGGTACCATGAAGTTACTTTGCCAAGAAAGGACAGAGTATAAAAGAACAGGAGCTACTTAGTGCATCCCCAGCGGTTAGCTAGCATGAGTGTCCTCCACTCCAGAAACACTGTATGGCAGGGAATTCTGGGTGTGTAGATGAGTAGATGGATTTCTGAAGAAATCCCAGAAGCAAAAATAAAAAAGTCTAATTTGGAAGTCTGCCACGACATATGGTATCAACAGGCAGACAAAGGAAAAGAAACAACATAACAAGCTAAGTACATGGGTTTTTGCTTATTTTCCATTGATTTACTCTGCCTTTTCCTGATGTTCAAGTTCCTAACAGAAGGAAGGGAAGGTGAAAGAGGCATAGGATCAGAGGAATACGGCTTTTGAGTGAATGGCTATACTTAACAGGAGAGAAGTCAAAATTTGGGAGCCCATTATTTTATAGGGGAGGGGAAAGATTATTCATACTTGTATTTGAATTAGAAAGCATAGAGAAATAGAATTGTTTTGTTTCCTTAACTACAAATTCACTTTGTTACATAAATGGAAAAGAAATAAAGTTCTAAGATAAATCAAACAGTCTCAGTAAATATATGTTTGCCTGCTTTTATGGCTTCTGCAGAAAAACAACCATTACAAACTTCAAAATTAGAAGTATGTATATAATTTTATTGATAATTAATGATCAACGATAATTAATTCTAATACATACGTTATAAAATACCATTTGTGGGGCCGGCAGTGTGGTGCAGCAGGTTAACGCCCTGGTCTGAAGCGTCGGCATTCCATATGGGCACTGGTGCTAGTCCCGGCTGCTCCTCTTCCAATCTAGCTCTCTGCTATGGCCTAGGAAAGTGGTAGAAGGTGGCCCAAGTCCTTGGGCCCCCGTACCTGTGTGGGAGACCTGGAAGAAGCTCCTGGCTCCTGGCTTTGGGTCAGCACAGCTCCGGCTGTTGTGGCCAATTGGGGAGTGAACCAACCAATGGAAGACCTCTTGTTCTCTCTCTCTGCCTCTCCTCTCTGTGTAACTCTGCCTTTCAAGTAAATAAGTAAATCTTTAAAAATGTCATTTGTTCATTTATTCATTCATTTATCCATTCAATAAATATGTGAGTACTTACGTCATTTATAGTAACTGTGTTGTAAAGAGAGGTAGGTAAATCTCAGTCTTACATTGTAAACTTCCAAATCAGACATTTGAAACCAGGGTTTCCAACAACAAAACTTACATGCCTAAGAGCTAGGCTAGACTACCTACATTAAGTCCAAACATGTTTTCCTACTGATTATATTAAGATAAAACAATGTTATCCATTGATATGTGTTGCTGAGGACCTGCTTTGGTATAATAATCCTTAAAACTTGACATTACTTATTTATTGTTTTTCTTCCTAGCTGGATGTTAAGCCTTATGGAGCCAGGAACCACAGCTATCTCATACATAGACATATCTTCTAGACAATTAGCCTAATACTTGATATGTGTAGATACTCAATAAATATTAGCCAATAAATCCTATAAATTACAGATGTTGACTTGGAAATAGGATTTTGAAGAACAGTGTCAGTATGGATATGGAGATTACGGACTATCCGCATTTAACAGTAAAGTAATATTTGGCAGTGGATACTGTCAGTGCAGCTGGGATTATGTTGCTTATTTTCTTATATGAATGAAAAAATGGTTGTCCCATGTCATAGTTGTGATCCTGAATATCTAAAAAAAGCAATCTTAAACAACAAATACAAAGCCAGAAGCAGCACAATACCAGATTTCAAGAAATACTACAGGATAGTTATAATCAAAGCAGCCTGGTACTGGCACAAAAATAGAAATGTAAGGCAGTTGAACAGAATGGAAAAATCTAGAAATTAATCTAAGAATCTGCAATCAGCTATTCTCTGACAAATGAGCTAAAAATCATTCCCTGGAGAAAGGACAGTCTCTTCAACAAATGGTCTTGGCAAATTGGATCTCTGCATATAAAAGTATGAAACAAGACCTCTATTTCAGACTTTGTATAAAAATCAACTCACAATGGATCAAGTATCTAAATCTCTGAACTGATACCATCACATTTCTAGAAGAAAACAATGGAGAAACTCTGCAAGATATTGGTATAGGCAAAGATTTCTTGGATAAGACCCCAGAAGCACAAGCAGTCAAAGCAAAAATAGACAAGTGAAGTTACATCAAGCTATGAAGCTTTTATGCCACAAAGGAAACACTCAACAAAGTGAAGAGGCAACTGGCGGAATGTGAGAAAATATTTCTAAACTATTCATCTGATAAAGCCAGAATACACGAGGAGCTCAAGAAATTCAACACAAAACAAATAATCCAGTAAAGAAGTGGGTGAGGGAAAGGGTAGCCTTGTAGTGTATCAGTTAAACTTGCTGCTTGAAACGCTAACATTCCATATGGGTACCTTTTTGTGTTCCAGCAGCTCCACTTCTGATCCAGTTCCCTGCCAATGGTCTGAGAAAGGCAGTGGAAGATGGCCTGAGTTTGGGCCCCTACCATTCACATGGGGAACCTAGAAGACACTTCTGGCTTTGGCCTGGCCCAGCCCTGGTTCTTGTGGCCATTTGGGGGGTGAACCAGCAAATGGAAGATGTATTTTTCTCTCTCTCTTTGTCTCTCTCTCTCTTTGTCTCTCTCTCTCTTTCTCTCTCTCTCTCTGTCAAATAAATAAAGAATTTTTTTTTTTGAAAAAGAAATGGGCAAGGAACATGAACAGATATTTTTCAAAGGATGAAATACAAATGGCCAACAGATATATGAAAAAAATGCTCAGGATCATTAGCCATCAGGGAAATGCAAATAAAAACAGTGAGGTATCACCCAGTTAGGATGGCTATCATCTAAAAGTAAAAGAAAAAAAGAAGTTTTGAGGATGATGTTAAGAAAAGGATACCCTGGGAATGTCAACTAGTACAACAATTATGGAAGACAGTATGGAGATTCTTCAAAAATCTGAAAATAGACCTATCATATGATGCAGTCATCCCACTCCTAGGAATTTACTCAAAGGATATGAAATCAGAATGTGAAAGAGTTATTTGTACCTCCATGTTTACAGCAGCTCAATTCACAATAGTTAAGATATGCAATCAACCCAGATGTCCACTCAACATCCATCAACTGATAACTGGATAAAGAAAACATTATACATGTTATATGTATAACATATTCTTTCTGTTTATATTTATAAATAAAAATAACCAAATTTGAAAGCATTTAAGTTAGGAAATTTGTGGTCTGACATTTTTCAAGACATGAAGAAAAGCATTTGCTGGAATTATGATAACAAAAAGAACTCCATTTTCATTAATAAATAATTTTATGATGAGCTATCACACTTAAAACAGAATGCAAATAAAATAGAAAGTGTATAATTATAAATAATAAAAAAACACATAGTGGCACACTAATCACACAGGGTAAGAAATAGAATTTTGTCAATGCTGATGAGTTTGCTTATGGTTTTTCCCAAATATATAATTTTCCAATTTCATTACCATTATTTCCTTATTTCCACCATCATTTAGCATGGAATTGTGTTCATCACAACTTTCATTTGACTTTACTGAATATGAGCAGTTCTTAAGGGTGGATCTTTATTTTACATGTTTAAAATTATCTATATATGACAGTACATTTTAATTTTTCAGTGACTTCATTTTGTTTCACTAAAAATTCTTCATCCAATTAATTCAGGTTGATGCCTGAAACCACATCTAGTTTATTTCACTGCTTCAATTCATTTATTCAATTTTCTGTCCATGGGCAGTTGGGAGAATTTTTACTTTTTTTTCATTACAATTAATACAGTTGCTATCTTCTTCATCATCATTACTATTCCCACTACCTCTACCCTCATGACCACTTATTTACATGTTACTGAGTAAGCATTAAAACACAGCACAAGTGTTCGCTCTTCTCCATATACTCTCTAAAACTTATTTTTCTTTTCTTTTTTTGATAATAGCCACGCCAACAAAAGTAAGGTAATATTTATCACGAGTTTTGATTTACATTTCCTTGATGATCCAATATTGAGCAAATTTTCTTATACTTTTTGTTACTTGTATGTCTTCTTTTGAAAAATGCCTACTCAGTTTCATTGATCATTTTAAAATTGAACTATACTTTTTTTTGCTATTGATTTATATGATTTCTACACATATTTTAGATATTAACCCCCATCAGAGATGTGATTTGCAAATGAGTCCTTCCATTCTGTGGGTTGCCTATAGCCTCTGTTGATTATTTTCTTTGCTCTTCCACTTGTCTATTTTTGCTTCTTTACCTGTGCTTTTGATGTCATAGCCCAATTATCATTATCCAATGTCAAGATTTTTCCCTATGATTTATTCCAGTAATTTCATGATTTCAAGTATATGTCTAAGTCTTTAATCAATTTTTATAATTATATATGGTGTGATACAGGGCTTACATTTCATTTTGCATGTGGATACTCAGTTTTCCCAAGATATTCACTGAAAGGAACATCCTTTCTCCATTGTGTGTTCTTGGCACACTGATCTACAATCAGTTGACCAGAGAAGCATGAGCTTGTTTCTGGATGCTGTACTTTGTTCCATTGATCTATATGTCTATTTTGTTGCAAGCACCCATACGGTTTTGATTACTATAGTATTTGTAATGTGTTTTTTTAATCAGGAAATGTGGAATGTCCAACTATTATTGCTCATGATTGATTTGACTATTTAAGGTCTTCTTAGTTCCACATAAATTTTAAGTGTTTTTCCTACAACTTGAGGTGTTTTTCTATTTATCTGTGACTTAATTTACCTCACTGATATTTTATAATTTTCAGTGTACAAGCTTTTTCCTTATGTTAACTTTATTTATAAGCATTTTACCCTATTTAGACTTTTTCCTGATTTCATTTTTGATTAGTTTGTTGTTTATAAAATGTATTGATTTTTTTTTTTTTTTTTTTTACAGGCAGAGTGGACAGTGTGAGAGAGAGAGAGACAGAGAGAAAGGTCTTCCTTTGCCGTTGGTTCACCCTCCAATGACCGCCACGGCCGGCGCACCGCGCTGATCTGATGGCAGGAGCCAGGTGCTTCTCCTGGTCTCCCATGGGGTGCAGGGCCCAAGCACTTGGGCCATCCTCCACTGCACTCCCTGGCCACAGCAAAGAGCTGGCCTGGAAAAGGGGCAACCGGGACAGAATCCGGCGCCCCGACCAGGACTAGAACCCGGTGTGCTGGCACCGCAAGGCGGAGGATTAGCCTAGTGAGCCGCGGCGCTGGCCTAAATGTATTGATTTTAATGTTTATTTTATATCCTGAAATTTTACTGAATTTGCTTACTAATTAAAAAAATTTTTCTGTTGAGTCTTTGGAATTTTCTATGAATATTACCATGCCATATTCAAGTAAGATTGTTTTACTTCTCCCTTTTTAAAGTGGGTGCCTTTTATTTCTTTTTCTTGTTACTTCATCTAGCTAAAACTTCCAATACTATGTTGAAAATAAATGGAGAAATTGCACATTATTGCCTTGTAGCATATCTTAGAGATTGAATAGAACATTACATATCATGGTTTCACATATGACCTTGATTACTCTGAAGTAAACTCTTCCTGTACAAATTATACTATTAGATTTAATCATGAATAGATTTAACTTTTTCAAATACTTTTAGTTTATTGAAATCATGCATTTTTCTTTCATTTTAAAAAATCTTTCATGTTACATTGCCATGCATGTGTAGAAATATACTTGCAACCAGTGTTATGGTACAGCAGGTTAAAGCCCTGGCCTGCAGAGCCAGCATCCCATATGAGTGCCAGTTTGAGTCCCAGCTGTTCCACTTCTGATACAGCTCCCTGCTAATATGCCTGGGAAAGCAGCAGAGGATGGCCCAAGTACTTGGGCCCCTACACCAGTGTTGGAGGCTCATAAGAAGCTCCTGACTTTTTGCTTCAGATTGGCCCAACTCTGGCTGTTGTGGCCATTTGAGGAGTGAACCAGCAGATGGAAGACCTCTCTCTCTGTCGTTATCTCTCTCTAACTCTGTCTTTCAAATAAATAAAATACAAGTTTAAAAAAAGAAAAAAGAAATAATCCTTGCATTCCAGAGGCAAATTCCATTTGGTCATGCTGTATGAAACTTTCAATGTGCTGTTGAAATCACTTTCCCAGTATTTTTATTGGCATTTTTAAGTTTGTGTCCCTCAGAGTATTGGACTATAATTTTCATTTCTTATAGTGTATTTGTCTTATTTTTCTATCAGAATGATACTGGCCTCACAGAATTTGAAAGCGTTCCCTCTTTATTTCTTGAAAGAGTTTTAGAAGTATTAGTATTAATTATTCTTTGGTAGATTTTAGCAGCAAAGCAATCTGGTTCTGAGTTTCTCTTTGTTGGGAGACATTTTATTTTTGACTCGCTCTTTTTATTTGTTGTTGGTATTAAATTTTCTATTTGTTCGTAACTCATTTTTGGTAGATTATTTATTTCTGAGACTTTATCCTTCAATTCTAGACCATTCATTTTGTTGAAATGTTATTGTTCATTGTAGTTCCTTATGATTTTTAATTTTTATTTCTCAGGCATCCATTGCAAAAGTTTCTTCTTATTGTTCTGGTTTAATTTGAATCTTCTCCATTTGTCTCTTGGTCTATATATGTATTTGTTGATCAACAAACCACTCAATTTCAAATTTGCTTATTATCACTCCCATTTGATCAAGACTGCTATTAAAGCTCTCCATTGAATTTTTCAGTTCGGTCATTGCTATGGTTTTTAATAAGATAAAAATCATAGACAATTAAATCCCTAAATCATAGGTTTATGATGCTGAGAGGGTAGAAAGCTAATCTAATTATGTCAGGAGGTATCCCCACGGAAGACAGTTTTCGTAAAAGGATTGAATATAAAAGCCGAGGTGAGACTAGGTGCTCTCTTTGCTTCCTGGCTCACTACATGATTATTCCTGGCAAACATTTTGCTCTTACCTACCTGCAGCCTTACCAGGTAGCTGGAATGATGGGACCTATCTGTTCTTGCACAGTGAACATTCAAAATCGTCAGCTAAAGTAAGGCTCCTTCCTTCCTATGCAGTTTGTTTTAGGTGATTTGTGGTAGTGTGCAAAGCTGATTGATACAGTAATTGTATTTATCTCCATAATCTTTATTTACTCCTGTTTGTGGTTTCTATCTCCGTTGCACTTCATTTTGCTAAGATACTGTTTCTTGCTTTTGGCTTAGTTGTCTATATGTGTTTTCTTGTATCTTGAACTTCTTAGGATGAATTACTTTGAATTCTTTGTGAGGCAAATCACAGGTGTTCATTTCTTTGTGTTCAGTGATGAGAGTCCTTGAGGTCTTTGGTGGAAAAGGTTGCAAGAGTCCTTCTGGTTTCTTTCTGTCCTACAGGGGAATGCCAAGACCAAGGGAGTCCCTCTAGTTACTGGGTTTTGTATGGGAGTGTGTTTGCAGTGACAGTATCAGTGGTATCTCATCTGTGAGTACACACAGAACAGCCATAGAGCCAGTATTTGGAGTATGGTTTTGTACAGACTGTAGAGTGTTGCCTGGGATGCAAGTGAACTAACTGCTTTCCTGTTAGTATGGGTGTCTTGGGTGTAGGAGAACTCACTGTCATGGTGTGAATGATGTAAGGGTTCATGAACGGGCTGCATAGCTGGGTTACACAGCACTGGTTCATGAATTGTTATCAGAATCCTGGGGTTTGAAGTGTGAGCATAGCTACTGCAGCAGTGACACCAGTTTCTGAAGTTTGCGTGCTTTCCAAGTAGCCGCAGTGAATCGGTCTTGAGTAAGGGTGTGCATGGAGTGACCCTGTGGTATTAGGAGGGAGAGGGATGTTGGCTGTGACTCAGGGTGTTGCAGTGGTTTCTCCTTCCCCACCTGCTCTACAGAAGTTCCAGTGGTGATTGAGGTCTTCAGCGGCAAAGGCTGGGGTCTTGCTGGCACATGCTACAGCGCTGATACTCATAACTCTCCATCTTCTTTTTGTTTCTAGATGTTTTATTTTTATTTTTAAAAATATTTATTAATTTATTTGGAAGAGTTACACAAAGAGAGGAGAGGCAGAGAGAGAGAGAGAGAGAGAGAGAGAGAGAGAGAGTCTTCTATCCTCTGGTTCACTCCCCAATTGGCTGCAACGTCTGGAGATGTGCAGATCCAAAGCCAGGAGCCAGGAGCTTCTCCCAGGTCTCCTGTGTGGGTGCAGGGGACCAAGGACTTGAGCCATCTATCTACTGCTTTCCCTGGCCATAGCAGAGCGCTGGATCAGAAGTGGAGCAGCTGGGACTTGAACCAGCACCCATATGGGATGCCAACAGTGCAGGTGTCAGCTTTACCCACTAAGCCACTGCGTTGGCTCCATCTTAACTCTTTTTAGATTAAGAAATAATCTAAGAAGCTATCCACTCTTCCCAGTGAAATGGATGTGGTGAAACTGAGGCAGGTCCTTTGGGAAGTGCCTGAAGAGGTTCAGAAAGCTGCTTGCTCACCTGGCTGTATTTTACTCTGTGAGGAGAACTCCAGGGCCTGAAAGTACTCTCTCTGCCAAGCTGCGATTGTCTCGGTGATGGGATGAGACAAGCAAAATGAAGCTCCTCTTCATACCCTCTCCTTATGTTTTCTCTCCCTTTCTTTCCCTGTTCTGCTGTGTTGCGTCAGCTTATTAACTGTTCTCTGAGCTCTTCCAGAGCTACTTTTAGATAGTTAATTGTTTTTTCCACAGAAGATTGATCTAGCTTCATGGTGACGTCACTCTCCCTTTTTTTTTTAACTTTTATTTAATGAATATAAATTTCCAAAGTACAGCTTATGGATTACAATGGCTTCCCCCCCATAACGTCCCTCCCACCCACAACCCTCCCCTTTCCCACTCCCTCTCCCCTTCCATTCACATCAAGATTCATTTTTGATTCTCTTTATATACAGAAGATCAGTTTAGCATACATTAAGTAAAGATTTCAACAGTTTGCTCCCACACAGAAACATAAAGTTAAAAATATTGTTGGAGTACTAGTTATAGCATTAAATCTCAATGTATAGCACACTAAGGACAAAGATCCTACATGAGGAGTAAGTGCACAGTGACTCCTGTTGTTGACTTAACAATTTGACACTCTTGTTTATGGCATCAGTAATCACCCTAGGCTCTTGTCATGAGCTGCCAAGGCTATGGAAGCCCCCTGAGTTCACTGACTCTGATCATATTTAGACAAGGCCATGGTCAAACTGGAAGTTCTCTCCTCCCTTCAGAGAAAGGTACCTCCTTCTTTGGTGACCCGTTCTTTCCACTGGGATCTCACTCGCAGAGATCTTTCATTTAGGTGGTTTTTTTTTTTTTCCCCAGAGTGTCTTGGCTTTCCATGCCTGAATTACTCTCATGGGCTTTTCAGCCGGATCTGAATGCCTTAAGGCCTGATTCTGAGGCCAGAGTGCTGTTTAGGACATCTGCCATTCTATGGGTCTGCTGTGTATCTCGCTTCCCATGTTGGATCATTCTCTCCTTTTTTATTCTATCAGCTAGTATTTGCAGACACTATCCTTGTTTATGTGATCCCTTTGGTTCTTAGTCCTATCATTATGATCAATTGTGAACAGAAATTGATTACTGGGACTAGTGAGATGGCATTGGTACATGCCACCTTGATGGGATTGAATTGTAATCCCCTGGTATGTTTCTAACTCTACCATTTGAGGTAAGTCAGCTTGAGCATGCCCGAATTGTACATCTCTTCCCTCTCTTATTCCCACTCTTACATTTAACAGCGATCACTTTTCAGTTAAGTTGAGGAGCCTGAGGTCTGGCAGCCACTGCCTCCGTGCCCTCAGCAGGTCTCTCTGGCCCCCTCAGCGGCTAGGCGTGCGGAGCGACGCTGAAGCGGCTCATGGAGCTCTAGGTGGCGCTGCAGAGCCCCGGTTCCCAGAAGCGGCTGTGCTGTGCCCTCTGCCCGACCCCACTCCGGGCCTGAGGCCTGCCAACGCCGCCCCGGAGCTGCTTCACACGCTGACCCCACGGCCCACTCTGCAGCAGCCCGCCCTGCCCGGCAGTGAGTGGCGCCTGCCAACGCCAGAGCAAATTTTTGAGACCATGAAACAAGAATGTGGAGACATTTCGAAGTTCTCCATCAGAGGGAAGTTGGTGCTTCAGGTCAGCCTCACTCCTCAGTACTGGGCACCTGGTTCTCCAGGGTCCTCCTGAGGAAGGTTCAGCCCACCTGTACCCTCTCATGCGCTGGAAGAATATGTGAGCGGCTTTTAGAAGACTATGAAGATAAAATTTGGGAGGAATAGGAACAAATCCTCAATACCAAACTAGCAGGGCAATACCTGTCGCGCCCCCATTCGCGGAGGAACGACACAGGACCCTGCACTGTTCTTTTGTCTGCTCGGCCCTTCCTGGGTTTGCTGCTGGTCCTTCCCGGGTTGGCTGCCGATCCTTCCACCTCCGTGGAAGGGCGGTTCCCCCTGCCACTTTCCCCACTTCCGCGAGGGAGCGGCACACCGCCGGCCGACTCTCTCGGGGGCTGCCCAGATGTTATCCGGATGTTCCCCTTAGATGTTCCTGGTGCATGCCGTCTCTCTCCTCCTTTATAGTCCTCTTCCACCAATCCCAACTCTGCTACCCACACACCGAGTACGCTGCTCTCCTCCAATCAGGAGCAGGATCAGCCCTGCAGGTTATTGGTCGAACTGGAGGCAGCTGTGTAATAGTTGTTTACTCCTCTCCCAGTGCTATATTGTGGGAGAGCAGATGCATAGAATGTCTTAATTCCAGTAACTTAGTCTAGTCCGAGTTGCACCCCACAATACCCTTTGTGATATTCACACATGATCATATTATCGGATAATATGGAACAAGGCCAGCGAGCTGTGTTTGTGTCCTGATGCTTGATTTTTTGCGTATCAGGGTACCAGGTCTGACCTCACAAGATGGCTGCTGCACACGTTTTGCAACTTATTTGATGTCACACTTCAGCTTCAACTTTGCATTCTGAGAACAGGTGTTTGTGCCGGCCCATTGTGTACAACTTGCATACTTAAAACTTTCTGTTTGCCACACTATATCTCTCTTTTCTGCTCATTCAGTAAACAGCTGTGTCCTACTATGATATATTTTCCAAACAAAAATACCTGGAGCAGCAGTTTAGGAAAATATGCTTTCAGTGGGACTTAACAAATGGAGTTTTCCAAAGTACTGTTCTGTAAGAAGTGTGTGCAAAAGTGTGTGTGTGTTTGTGTTTATGTGTGTTTTAAGTTATTATTTATTTTGTGCACACTTTTTCATTCTTGGGGATTTGGCTGTGAATTTGATGCATGACAATTATGGGTAAAATTATTTGCTTGAGCTACAGAAGATCATGTGACAATATAAGTTGTAAAAGTGGGTTGCTTTATGTGTAGGTATTACTGTTAAACACAGAGACTATTCCCAGGCACAGAGTATGAATCATAATTTAGTACGGGCATTAGATGTGATTATGATGATGTGATTTGTAGATCCTAGACCTACAAATGAGTGGTGAGAAATCAGAACAAGCTGGAGATGGGCCATTGACACAAGGACTCTGCCTGGCTGTGTTAGAAATATACTTTGACTCCAAGCCTTAAAATACCCAAATGGAGTTGGTGCCCACTTCATTCACACAACCAAAGAGCTCTCTGGAACCATCCCTCAATAGTGAAAGCATAGATGAGCATGGGGCGGAACCAGCTCCTGCAGCACTGCTACTTGGGAGGAGCCACTTGACCTTTGTATCAGTTCTTAAAGGTAGAATTTGGCTCCTAGGGTCAGGTTGCCCCAGATTCTTAGAGGGTATCCATGTGCAACTGCCTGAGCATTGTGTGGCAACCCCTCCCAATTTTGCTTATAGGCTGTTTTTAACCTTATTTCCAAGGCTGAGGAACAGAGAGTAGCATCATGGTTTTGAGGAGGTAGAAATTAAGTATAAATTTATTTTTTACTGTGACTTGTTCAGGGCCACATTTTACAAATGCCCTTTTCCCATTATTGTTTCTGGAAAGGAAAGTACTATTCAGATTGTTTTAGTTTGAATCTAGAATAGTTTTTTTGTTTTTTAAATAAAGGACTTATTCTTGAAAAAAAAAATTGAATTTAATTCAGATGCATACCAGTACCTTCCAAAGTAAGGTCATATTCAGAGACAGTTGTTCTGATCAGATGGCTTAGAGAAATTTCTGGAATATTTTGACATCAAAAGATTCCTTATTAATGAATGTCTTTGATTTAAATCTAACCAAAATTGCAAACTTATTCTTTGTACATTTTCATATATAGTGTTAATAAGCTCAATTGCAAGCAAATAAAATACTTAGGATATTAAAAAAGATTTATTTATTTGTTTAAAAATCATAGTTACAGAGAGGGAGAGATAGAGATCTTCCATCTGTGGTTCATTCTCCAGATGCTCTCAATAGGCAGCAGTGGGCCAGGAAAAGCCAGGAGCAGGAGCTTCATCTGGGTCTCCCATGTGGGTGGTAGGGGCCCAAGCACTTGGGCTATCTTTTGTTGCTTTTCCCAAACCATTATCAGGGAGCTGAATCAGAAGTGGAGAAGACAGGACATGAACTGGCGTCCATGTGGGATGCATGTGTCACAGGCAGCAGCTTCATCTGCTACACCACAATGCTGGCCCCCAATATCAGTCTTAAGTGTGTTTTAAAATCAGGAATACATGTTAAATATTGTTAAAAACTTTTTCAACATCCACCAAAATAATTGTTTTGTTTTCTCCTCATATTTACTAGTATTGTGAGTTATATTCATGATTTTCTAAAATTAAAACATTCTATTCCTGGAGTAAGTCCCACCTGACCATGGTGCACTGAATTTTTGAAAAATACTATCGGATTCTGATTATTAATACTTTACTTAGAATCTATGCATTGGTATTCATTAATGAAACTGGTCTATAATTATGTAATTTTTATCAACTTAACTATCAATGCTATACTAGTTTCTTATGACCTTGATAATTTTAAGAAGCATTAATGTATCTGTTATTTGAAGATTTGGAAGAGTTATCTTGGGAAGTTATAGGTTCCTCGTCTTTTTTGTAAAGTTGTTATTTTATATTTTTGCCCTGTATCTCCTATGCTAAATCATTTTTTTCTTACTTCTACCTTAACTGTGTTCTGTATGGTAGGTTGCATTTTTAAAACATTCTCCAATCTAGTTGCTGGCATTGTGGCACAGTGGGTTAAGTCACTGTTTGCAACACCCATATCCCATATTGAAGTACCAGTTAGAGTACAGCCAGTCTGCTTCTGATCTAATTTCCTGCTAAAGCACCTGAGAAGGCAGTTGAAGATGGCCCAATTGCTTTTGCCTCTGCCACCCATGTAGTAGATCAGGTTGGTGTTCCTGGCTACTGGATTTGACCTGGCCCAGAGTTGGCTGTAGCAGCTATTTGGGGAGTAAACCTAAACAGGAAATCAATCAATCTCTCTCTCTCTCTCTGTTTTTCTGCATTTCAAATAAATAAATCTTAAAAAATAATTCTGTGTACTCTAATTTTTTATATTATTCTCTTAAGTTTTTAATTCTCACCATTTAAATGTTTACTCTCTGCTTATTTCATACATTGATATTTGGTTTAAACATTCTTGGACAGTTTTCAAGGTAAAGGATGAACATTTTCAAAAGTAGATTTCAGAATTTCTTCTGTTTCTGGAAATATTTCTTGGATTTTAGTTTTAATTTATACTCAAATTTACTTTTTTCCTTAATGGACTCCAATTGTATATTAATTTGGTCCTTTTTCATGTTGATTTTACCTGTTATATTGAACTTAAGATTTAACTGTTGCATAAACCCCTATAATG